>NC_059291.1:5644186-5656686 GCF_017591435.1 Portunus trituberculatus
GGAGGAGGAGGAGGAGGAGGAGGAGGAGGAAGAAGAAGAAGAAGAAGAAGAAGAAGAAGAAGAAGAAGAAGAAGAAGAAAAGAGGAAGAGATGACAAAGGATAAATAACGAAACGAAGAAGCGATATTAAAGATGATCGATAGGAAGTCTTCATAATAGCTTTGCTTCCTTCCTTTTCCTTCCTTAACTTCTTCAGTACTATGACGCTTTTTCATATTCTTTTTCCTTACTAGTTGGTCATTTTATACAGCTTCAGAAATCTATATGCGGGTTGAAAAAGTGATCATTCCGGCCAGTAATCTTCTGACCTCCATTGACCATTGCTAATGTCAATAAAATCGTCTAATCACACCCAAAACTCAAGGAAAAAGTACTGGAGAGATTAATGTTACTGTTGCTGCTGTTGATATTGCTGCAAGGAATGAATGTAATATGTACGTAAATTTCTCTCCTAGTGCTATCAAGTTACTGGTTATGGTGAGGGAATGTCTTGAAATTTCTTCTCTCTTTGTAGCATTAACCCTTGTACTGTTACTGTTACCGCTACTGATGGGGCTGATAGCGGCAGTACTGGAGGGCATGGAGGTAAGCACATGTGGTCGTCACTTTTCAACGTCCTCCCGTAGTCCCGTGCTGCAAGGGGTTTACTCAGTGTGTCTCAGCCAGTACACGGTGTATCTTCTTGGCGAGGCGTACAGGGCGGGCGAGCAGGGACGTGTCTGATGGATTTCGCAGGGGGAGGGAGAGGGAGGATACAGAAAAACCATCCCAAAAAAAGTCAGATAACCGGGAAAGATCAATAGCCGAGTTTGATGATGGGCCTCGTTACAGTCTGAAATTCCACCGACCACGCTCCTTAATGTATCGAGCGTCCATATAACGACCATTTGTCTGTACAAAACCTGGCGGCGGACGGCGACAAAAACGGTGGAAAAGAAGTAAAATGGAGCAAGTTTTTGTAGGCCTTGTTGCCTTCTTAGAAACAACGGAGCTGAGAGACGCGAGTGTGGCGATGGAGAGAGACGTGGAGGCCCGACACTCCCACCCCTCCATCTCCACCCCTCCCCTCTCCTCATCACCCCTCCCCGCCCCAGGCCTCACCTCCTCAATCCCTTAATTCCTCTCAATCCTTCAACCACTCAAGCCATCAATCCTCCTCATCCAAGCATTACATTCTATATATGATTTTGCTTTCGTGTACAGCAAATCTTGCGTTAAGAAAGACAGCAAATTTATGATAATGTTATTTTTATAAATTGATTTTAATATTGCTTCTTTTATTTTCAGGTAAGACTCCGAGAGAGGGCGGAAGAAGACAGGTGTTGGGGCTTCAGGTAGGAAAAAAATCATTATGTTCCCACAGGAGATTCTCCGCCGAGTGGCTCAGGACGCACTGCTACCTAGGAAATATTTTGAATATCGGAAGGTCGCCGCTAATTTGCTGTGGGGAGATTAGAGAGTAGCGTGTAGGATTGTCTCTACCTCCATAAATGTACTTGTATCAGCCCGCCCAGAGGCCCAGCGTGGATGTAGCGGTGGACAGGTGACACGGGATAACACAGGTACATACGTCCGTGTGTGTTGTATAAGTAAGGATGTGTCTTCTTTAATCAGCGTTTTAAATTCCTCCTACTTTTTCGTAGTCTGCCCTGAGGACACAGTCATGACCGAGACACTGCCATGAGGTGCTGAGGAGGTGGTGGTGGTGGTGGTGGTGGTGGTGGTGGTGGTGGTGGTGACGAACTTCACACTTCATATGCCTCGCCGGTGTGCCTCGCTTGGCCGACCACGACCCAGGCAGGAAGTTATCCAGAGCCCAAGGTGTATCTGGAGAGGCGCCTTGATTCACAGCACCGGAGAAAATTGTGCCCATAAAACTGCTATAAAGTATAAAAGATAGTCGGAAAGTGACGAGATCACATACTTATTATGTAATATAATTCTATATTAATGACTGAAGTGTGAGGTGTGAGCAGCCGTATGGGGAAAGTGATTTAGTCCCTTAACAAGTACACGTGCTCTTATTATTTACTTGACTAACACCTAAATGTCAGCTATTTTCCCATCGCCACCATTCCAGTAGGCAGCGCTTCCCTAATCTGTGGAGTTGGGGCGGGGGTCGCCGTAAACCTGCCGGGCCAGCAGTAATCACAGACCGTAACTCAGAGACGCGCTCTGGCCCGCCGCTCCCCGCCTCTCTAGCCGCTTCCTGCACGTGAGCTGCCCAGTCCTTCTCTCCCCTCTCCGCTCCTGCCCCTGCCCCTCACTCCCCTGGGGCCTCTGTTTAATTCACTTTTCAGGGGGCGATATAAACATGCCAGACGCGAGGTAAACAGTGAGCTTCATTAAATATCCATGGGTAATTGCAAGTAGCTCCTTAACGGATTCAGGACATTGTTGCTCCTAACCGTGTTCTTAGCCAGTCGTGTTGGTATTCCCGCGAAGGCTAATTGTTAAAGAACTAGTAATTACTTCCTCCTTGGGGGTTACCGGTTCTCAGATGCGATGCGAAGCCGCTCGGCCGAGAGAGTGACGAGGTGGTTGAGTATAGAAAGACGCCCGTGTGTGTGTGTGTGTGTGTGTGTGTGTGTGTGTGTGTGTGTGTGTGTGTGTGTGTGTGTGTGTGTGTGTGTGTGTGTGTGTGGTATAACTGGTCCTGCCGCCTGCTTCCTGCAAGAGAACATTTGCCTGCGGCCTCAAAATACAACTCATCATGAAGGGCTCGGTATGCAGTTTGCTGAAGAGCATGTTTGGTATATTAATCATGATGAGACCACGAAGTCCCGCACGATGATGGAGGCGAGGAGAGAATGCTCAAACTGAACCTGACTCGCGGGACTCTCCACCTCCCATCTCGCCAATCTCTCCCACCGGTGACTGACTCGCTAACTCGGTGAGAATATATACCAGTTTGAATGCCAAAAAAGTTAAGTTTCCCGTTAACAATGAATCATGTTTTGTTCATCGCTATACGTGGAAATGTAATAGTGTTCCCCGTGTTACACTCTGCATAAGGGTAAGCGTGATCATTGACTCGGCCATAACTTATCACACACAAATTGTATAGATTACCGCGTGGTGTTAGTGTAGTATAGTTATTACCTCTAATCACAAGCTATACACTTCATACACACACACACACACACACACACACACACACACACACACACACACACACACACACACACACACACACACACACATACACTTTTCATCCACTCCCTGCCGCCACACCGTCCCTCAGTGTCCTGCCGTAACCTCGCCACATCCTACAGACGCCCCACAACAACACTGTTCCATTATCCTTTCCTGAAATTTCTCCCACGCCCCCGACGCCTCCCATAACACCTCCTGGCGGGGCCCCGACGTGCCGCCCGACACACCAGCGCGGCCACATTACGCAAGGCGGCTCCACAAAGGCGTGAGGGCAAACAGGTCCCGCGCCGCCCCTGTGAAATCATGCGGTAAGAGCAAAGTTTACAGTCTTGTGGGAGGCCGCCCAACTTTCCTGGCGAACACTTGGCCCCCGGCGTGGACAGTCGTGAGTCGGAAAGGTGAAGGAGAGGAAAAGGAGGAGGAGGAGGAGCAAGAAGAGGGATGAAAGGTAAAATAAGAAATAATTAAGTAAAGGACAATGTGAATTCGGACCTCAGAGATAAAATTATTAAATTGTTCGTTCTTTTGTATCGGTAATCAGAATTTTTGCTGTGTATATAGTAAAGAACATGAGAGAGAGAGAGAGAGAGAGAGAGAGAGAGAGAGAGAGAGAGAGAGAGAGAGAGAGAGAGAGAGAGAGAGAGAGAGAGAGAGAAATAAACACATGCATAACAGACAAACTTTACCTTTCCTTGAAGCCCTGCAGGGTGTCAGCACCTCGCCGGCACACACACTCTCCTCCAAGGTTCATGAACACCCACCTCAACACTAAACATCTGCCTCCACTCCCACTACTTTCCTTACTGCGCTCACCTCAATTACCATCATCATTTCCACCTCAGTCCACCGCCCGTCTTGCCTGTCCGCCTCCTTCTCCTGCCACCACTACCACCACCATCTCCATCCCCATCCCCATCCCCATCCCCATCCCCATCCTCATCTTCAACACCTTCACCACCACCACCTTCACCACCACATTCACCACCACAAGCGCCATGTCGCCTCCCGCGCCACGCCAACACCAGCGACAACCCTTTCCCCTGTCTGGATTTCGTCTCGGGTGAGCTAGCGGCGGCTATATTTCAGAATATCATCTCTCCAGCGACAGCCCTGCAGCTCCCCTCCCGCCGCCGCCACCTTCTTCATCACTTTCTTCATTACAAGTTAGTTATCGTTTCCGTCAGTGTCGCCCGTCATTGTTGCGGGTGAAGCTCCCTGTTTGGCCCCCGGCGCCCCCTGCAGCGCTGCATTGTTCCTGTCCACCGCGACCATTACCAAAGCCACCCCATCCGCCTCTCTGTCCCGCCTCCTCCCACACCCACACCCGCCTCACCGCCTTCCCCGCCCTGCTTCGCACCCTTGTCGCACACTGCACTTCCGCCTCACTTGTTGGCGGAACTCACAGATTGTGGGCTGGTTTGTGTTCAGGTTATTGCTTATCATTGCACCTGGAGGGCACGGGCAGGGTTGTCGGTCACGCTCACGTCCTGCCGCGCTGGGCATCACACCAGAGACCTTGTATCTTGCTGCTGGGGGAAGCAGAGGCCCCTTCTGCCTGCACAGCTGCCTTGACCACCGTGATAATTCGTGCACTCATCTTTCATAATTGCTATACGACAACCGTAATCACCACTTTGGCCATTAGGATTGTCACTTCCACCAGCGCCACTACTACAGCCACCATTACAAGTATTATTGAAAGTAGCAGGAGGAAGGACAGGAAGGAGAGACGGGTGACTTCACCTCGCCTCTGATAGTGATCAGCGCCATCAGCTTCTCGTTCCAATCGCAAACCTACTTATCGTCTTTCTCTCATGCTCTTGCCCTCTTGTTGTCTGAGCTTGTCGTGTCGCCTCACACCACGCCTTCATCTTGCACTGTGCACTGTGCCTCTGTCTACACCAAGCCTTGCCGTCTTCCTCCTCCCGTGTGCTGCACCTCCGTCCAGCTATTTCGGAAGCACAGGTTGTTCACCTTTATGCTTGATCGATCTCCGAAATGGACACACCATTGCCGCTTTCGTTCAGCGGTCCAGCCAAAGTCCGCGACCCGAGACCCAAAGTGCGACAAGTGGACTCTGTTTCCTCGTTTCTCGTTGTTGTCTTCGGTCCAGATGACAACACCGGAACTCTTCGTCATTTCCATTCACCGCACACGAGCTGTTCTCTCATTGCAAGGTGCCTCGCTCGATGCTAGTGATAAAAATGGCTTAGAATGAAGGCTTTTCATCACAACGCCCCAGTGAGTGGTTAGCACATGAAAGGCGCCGCTACTGTCACCCAGCAAGGCACGGACAACTAGCCCGCTCCACTCTGCTCGCACCTTCTTCGTCTCAGCGTGGAGATAGAGGTGGTAATTTAACGCAATTTAACTCCGTAGCACTTTTTTCACAGGTACTTTCGAGGTGGTTATGTAGTGTGCAGGAAGGTAGCCTTGCACTAGCATCTGCTTAAAAAAAATAAGAGAAGGTTGATTGCGGCGTGATGGGTTGTGTTGCTATAATGAAGTGCGCCATATGGCTGTTCAGGAGAGTCATCCACCCTCCCGCCCTGCGCCAGCCCTCAAGCACTGCGCCCTCCTCACCCCAGTAATGCATCTCGCCGCAAGCCAGTCGTGCAGCCATGTCGGGGGAAGGCCGCGATTCAGTGTTCAGCATGCATTGTATCCCATCCCATCACTGAAGGCAAAAGAGAAGAGGAAAAAACGGAGCATAACGAGTTGATAATATATAGCTCCTCTTCCTCGATGGCCCGCACACATGCACCGTAAGTAACCCTGCATGCGGGGAAGCTCCAAGCGCAACGAGGACGTAACTTTATGACAGCAGCATTGCCATTAATCATTCCTCCCCCTTGGACTCCCTCTGCGCTCCTCCCTCACATTTCCCTCTTTCCAGGACATCCGTGCTTACCTTCAAGAAGCTTTTATTATCTATGTCTCCCAGCTGTCCGCTTCCCCCACCCGGCCCTCCACAACAGCTTTCCTCCGCCGCCGTCACCCCGCCTTGCTGCTCAACTGACGTAAACAAACTGCATCATCGACTGTATCAAGCTGTCCAGGATGATTTAAGGCCGCGTAAATAACACCACCTCTTCCCAGTGCCTTATTTAAGTCTCTCAATAAATTAAGGCGCAAAAAAGAGATCGGACACTTATGTTGGGTGTTACGGCATGATGAGTCCTTCCTACCCTCCCTCCCTCTCCATCCCACCCTCCCTCCTTCTCTCTCTCTCTCTCTCTCTCTCTCTCTCTCTCTCTCTCTCTCTCTCTCTCCTCTCTCTACTCTCTCTCTCTCTCTCTCTCTCTCTCTCTCTCTCTCTCTCTCTCTCTCTCTCTCTCTCTCTCTCTCTCTCTCTCTCTCTCTCTCTCTCTCTCTCTCTCTCTCTCTCTCTCTCTCTCTCTCTCTCTCTCTCTCTCTCTCTCTCTCTCTCTCTTTCTGCATCATTCTCACCACTTCTCTTGTTGTCTAACTCTTAATGTGATTTTAATAGTGCTCTTCGCCACACTTTTCATTTCCTGTCACATGCGCCAAAAAAAAAAGAAAAAGAGAAAAAGAGAGAAAAAAAGAATGAAAGAGGACAACGCGAGGGAAGTAAAAGGGAAGAAAATTTAAAAAGGAAAGAAAAATAAAGAGGACATTTTCTTTTTTTTCCTACAAATGTTAGTACTGTGAAGGAAAATTTCGGTGTTTTTTTTTATTGTTTTATCGGAGAGAGAGAGAGAGAGAGAGAGAGAGAGAGAGAGAGAGAGAGAGAGAGAATTTAAGGTAAGAATGCTGCGGATGGTGGAGAGTGTTATGGATGGGTGATCAAGGCGTGTGTGTGTGTGTGTGTGTGTGTGTGTGTGTGTGTGTGTGTGGTGGGGGGGTGGCATGATGGGTGCGTTGATTATATTGGAAAAAAAAATGTGCTAGGTGTAAAGACAGTGTTTGAGAGGCGAGGGTAGCAATGACCAGGTGTGACAGGGAAAGGGGAGGAGGAGGGGGCGGTGGGGGAATGGAGAGTTGGGAGAAGGAGGGGATGGGTAGTGGGAGGTACTGCTGGAGGAGTGTGAGAGAAATTACTGAATAGCCGTGTCTTTATTTTTCTCCTCCTCCTCCTCTTCCTCTTCCTCTTCCTACTTATTTTCTTTCTTTTTCTTCTTCGTCTTCTTCTTTTCTTCTTCTCCTCCTTCTCCTTCTTCTTCTTCTTCTTCTTCTTCTTCTTCTTCTTCTTCTTCTTCTTCTTCTTCTTCTTCTTCTTCTTCTTCTTCTTCTTCTTCTTCTTCTTCTTCTTCTTCTCCTTCTCCTAACTACCATTACTAACCACTGCTAATGATAATAATTCATCAGCTTCATCTTGCTCTTCTTTTTCTTCTCCTCCTCCTTTTCCAGTCATAATGAACATTTTGTCAAGCAGGAACATATTGTACTTATAGATCTTTTTCCTTACTTATTTTTATTTATTGGTTGTTTCAAAGAAATCAAAATGTTAATGTCTTCCTGTATTACGAACTGGCATGTGTTGTTACGAGATATTCATGATTGTACGTTCTCTATTATTGTAAGAATCACGTTACTCTATGCATTTCACTTCCTCTGATCTGGGAGAAAATTTGTGCTGAGTGCTAGTTTTGAGTATTCATGAATATTCTCTTCCAGGCAGAACAGAACATTTATCAAGTTTTAATGAACCACGGGCAGTGAAAGTGCGGGCATGACTGTTGCTTTCCTCCTAGACACACGCCAGGCAGTCAGCGGTCACCACTCCCCTCATTAATACTCTCATATACTTGCGCACCATCACATCCACCTCTCCCATTTCACTGATGGTCACTAATCGTCCACCTCCCTCTCCACCCTCATCACACCACCATCAACCCCTCACCATCACTTTCACCTCCACTCATCTCAGCCACCATCTTAACTATCCACTTTCACCATCTCCACGTAACTTAGAACTCATTGAGAGAGTCTCGAGTTTCTGCTGGCGGAGGAGGAGAGCGAGTAACACGAGTAGGCATCGTCACCACACTAACATATGAAAGAAATACATAAAGAATAAAAATAAAACTCAGGTTGAACTATGACTGATCACTGCCGCGCCGCCTGCTGGAGTCCCGGATAGAGTGCATTACGCGAAAGCAGTGATCTGACGCCACCAGGACCACCCCAGCCCGTGGTCGGCGTGACAAGGCAGTTGATGAGCTTTTAATAGCGTTCCATGACCGTCACACCCCCGCGGGCCACTTGTAAGGCGCTCCGGCAGGCGAAACGGACATTCACGCCGTCAACATTGCACTCATTCCCCTGTGCAGTGCTTTTCGATATGAAGGAAATGCCTCTCACCCACCACGCTGCCTCTCACTCACTTGGTCCCTCTCACCCACCCCCACTTCCTCTCACCCACCAGCTTCCTCTCACCCGTCCCGCTCCCTCTCTCCCACTCACTCCCTCTCACCTCACGGAGGCTCCTTCACGCGTCCGACCACGACTGGGGCTCGCTTTTTTTGTCCCTAAGAAAATACGGAAATACACTAATTGTAGTTGCAGTAAATTTAGTTTAGTCATCTTCCCTAACATTATCTTAAGGTCCGTCCCGTTAGCTGGCCTTACGGGGCGATTAAGGCGGTCACACCTGCGCCTCCTCACTTCCTTTTATACTTTCACTCGTCCGTCGGTTTTAAATGTACTAGTCTCCTGTCGATGTCTTCACCTGTCAGCTATTTCTCTCCGGCCTTAACCTGATCGGCGCACCTGTTGGCCTTGCCCCGCCGCCTCTCGGTGTCCCGCGGATGTTTGCCCTCCAGACCGCTGGCCTTTCTGCACGCCCTAATGGACCCCCTGTTCAGCCGGCCATTCAGGGCTGAGTGAGGCGATTGTGATGGGCTACGTGACGGTGATGGTGATGATGTGAAGGATAATGCTGATCCCATTGGTGATGATTGTGTATATGGAGTGTACTAATGGATATGGCCATATTTTGTAAAGGAGAGTTTTATGTGTAACCAACAATTCACTACAGAAGAGTCTCTTGGCTGACCACCGGCCGCTGTGATAAGACCATCTCTCGCCTCGTCACGGCAGCTGACTGTCCCAGCTCGTCTTCTCTGAACGACCCAAAAGTTACCTGAGAAAACACGAAGAAAAACAGCGGCTGAGGAAGTTTGCTGATAGCCGAATAGATTAAAAATTCTTTTATTTTTCGTATTGATAATTGAAAAGACAAAAAATGTTTTGAGCATTCTCTTCCATGGCTACTTACATTGATTTTCTGTTAATGAAGCCTGACCGTGGCTTCAAGAAAACCCTCCACGGTCTTTCCCCCCTTAACGTCAGTGTTCAGCTAGTTAGTTGCTAATTATTTACATAAAAACCACGGCAACCTTCCACCTGCCACCCTCGACAGGTGCCTCTCTGACCCACGTGTGGCTTGCTAATTGGGAGCAGTTTTTGTCTTCTATATTCGCTATTCACGGAGTTAATTTTTGCATGCCACTGTGAAGGAAATTTAAGTTTGCGAAGGTGTATTTATGAATGAATATCTTTATTACAACCGTGTCAGGATAATGTGCCTTTGATAAGATTCCGAAAGAAGGAGCCGCGCCTCTGAGGAAGCCGCTGTGACGACACGATCAGCGCTGGTGATGAAAAGTAGCGAAAAGAAATACGAAAACTAATGTCGTGGAGCTAAATCTATCAAAAATAATGGAGACAGTGGTCTTGTGAGGAGTGAGTGGGACGAGGCAGTAGGGGGATGAGGCGGGGAATGGGGGAAGCGCGAGGGCTGTGGAAGAGAAGAGAAAGCGGGGAATAGAGGGTAAAGAATAGAGTCTGTCCGGTGAAGCATACCCGTTAATTCAGGGATTGGTGAAGATATGATACAAACCCACATGTCGTCTTGGTGCGGTGATTATCTGCCACGGTTGCCATCTCTTGTGACGCCTTGGAAGGATTCAACATATGCGCGTCCAGTGTTGAGTGCAGCAGGAAAATGGTACGAGGCATCACCATTGCTCTGTCGTCCAGCTCGTGTGCCGCCGATGAGCCTCACCCACTGTAACACCGCAGAAACGCTCAAGTCGCTCCCTCCACTGCAATATTTTCAAGCTGGATCGTTCGGTGTCTTTCAAGCGCTGCACATTTTCAAGAATAAAATTTCAATTACTGGATTTTACACTGTGTTGTTTAGGCAGATAAATAAGAGTGAGAACAGCTTGATGGAGGAAGTGGGAGGGTTCAGGCAGAGCGGGAAGCCTTCAGCAGTACCCCTCACCCCTGCACCACCGCGGGCAGGAGGGCGGCGGGGGAACATAGACGAAATAGTCATAGTCAGCAACACTCAGCCTGTCCCTGGGGATGATGTGCCATGTTTTCCACACAACACCACTGACGAGCCCCAGGAGACTACAGGGAAATCCTCACTAACCCCCTCACCCACCAGCACACCCTCCTTCGCACCCTCCACCCCTCCCGTCCTCGGTTTGCTATGCCAGGATTGAGAATAATGAGTAGTAACAATTAAAAATCCCAACTAATAATACCTGCTGTCTTTTTTACCTCTTTGAACACATTAAGGAATTACCCTCATGGTCGTAACCTTAAAAGCCGGAAATACGTAAAGCTGACACGATGAATCTGGAGAGTAGATTTAGTCATGACTTCCCCAACTAGCGGCGGTTGAGGATGAGGATGCGGTGTGCGAGGGACGTGACGCCAGCCATCCGTCCACTGGCAGGCCCCGATCATATTCATTAATGGAAGCCAGGTAGCCCGATGTTCCAGCTCCTTGGCTTTCTTTGCCCCATCTTGCTAACTGGAGGAGTCACATTTCTTACCTTCATTGACAGCCTCGTCTCACCTTTAATTCATACGTTTATTGACGCCTCCTCTCTTGTGTTTCTTCGCCCCAGAAACTTAAGTATTTCGCTTTTTGATGCACCTGTCTTTTTTTTTCTTAGGTAATTTCTTGCTGAGTCCCGCGCGAAGTGGCCCTGGGAAGTGTTTGAAGCCTTCAGTGCAGTGTAGCCAACGAGAGAGGAGAGCTACGAGTTGAAGTGAATGGCGAGGACACTCCCTTTCACTGTTTGAGTCGTGATGGAGTGCAGTCTTCTGATGTTGCCCGGTACTTGAAACTCTCCTTTAGAACATAGTAAGAAATCATGAATAGGTTTGAACACTACATGATAAGCCCCTGCAGCATATAATACCTGGAGTAGGATAAGGGAATGGAAGGAAACCACTAGATAAAGAAGACAACAAGAGAAAAAAATACCAGAGTAACATCCTCGAGGTGGAAAAAGATTTCAAAAGGACACGGGAATTAAAGAGAGAGAGAGAGAGAGAGAGAGAAAGAAAAGGAATAAGTGGATGAAAGCAGCACGAAAGAGAAGAGAGAACGAAAGAAATAACAAAGAAGGAAAGGAGAGGAAAGGACAACCAGGAAAGAAGGGAGGAGACAAGGAGAAAGAGGAGGAAAAGGAAGAAGAGGAGGAGGAGGAGGAGGGTAGGGATGGGAACAGCAGATGTAAGGGGTGCGGTAAAAGCTGCGGCACTACAGCACGTGAAGTTGTCCCGTGAGACCCAAACATGTGTCTCGCTCCTGCAGTAACCCGCCAGACTCCCGCTGAAGTTCATGTCATTGCCTCACTTCCTCATACACACTGGCCTCTCAATAAGGACTGTAGAGATTCTTAGATTCTTATAGGTGTTTTTCTCCCTTTAGGAGTCCAGGGACCTTATTAAAGTATTAGAATCATAGAAACTTCATCAAGAATCTAGCATTTCCATTACATCCAAGAGAGAGAGAGAGTGTGTGTGTGTGTGTGTGTGTGTGTGTGTGTGTGTGTGTGTGTGTGTGTGTGTGTGATACAAAGATTATGTGAGGATGTAGGAGGAGAGGGAAGGGGGAGACCTTAACCATAGTCACGTCCTGCTCGTCGTCGCCTCACGGTTAACACATAAATCAGAGGCGAGCGTCTGCCTGCGTGTCCCTCCGTCGGCGCAACACGTCCCGCGTTCGCCTCTCCCTTCCGCAGCTTCAGGACACGAGACGGAGCTTTTCTCTCGCGTTGTGCTACGTGTTTATGAGCCACTGCATCACTCCTGACACGATGCTTTCATGTCTCGCGCGGTCATTTTATACGCAACAAGTACTTTAATTCTTGTCGTAATTGTAATCATTATTGAACCTGTTTCTTGCACTAAACAGGATTGGCAGGTGAGACGAAACACAGGAAGCAGCTGACGGCTTTGAAGAGGAGCAAGGGGAGAGAGAAAGGAAAGGAAAGAGGGTACGATAATGAGAGTGGTAACAGTAAAAGCCAGTCGATAGGAAATCTTCGCGTGTGATATCTGGGTAATCAGGA
>NC_059291.1:5664186-5696686 GCF_017591435.1 Portunus trituberculatus
CACCAGCCCCAAAAAATGTGTTGTCAGCCCTGCGCCGCGCCTGCCCATCCTTCCGCTCGCCCTCCCACAAGGTATTGAAACATTTGAATCTTGCTGAATAAATAAAGAATTGTATTGTGGCGCCGAGGGTTTATAAAGGGCGGTGTGGCGGCGGCGAGTGGCTGTGGTGGTAGTGTCACGCATGACTTGTGAAGGCTGCCGGGAACGAAAAAGGTTTTAATTGCTCATGTCCTTAAATGCTTCACCTACTGAGGGTCACGTAAGCTGAATACATTTCAAGAGATAATCTGTGTGCTCCTGAATTACACACCCAAAACACTACGCCTTAATAATTAATTGTTCCCCGTGCCCCCTTCCCCAGGCCCCCTCCGATCTGTGCTACCCGAGATTGAGGGACGATAAAAAGAGAAGCAAAACCACCGCTCGGTTGTAGGAGACACGCCATTATTGTTGCCGTGGGAGGACTGTTTCTGCTGTCCTGCCTCGTCGCTTGGAACAAAAAGAGCACCTCAAGGCTCGTCAATTAACACCTCCTCCCCCCACTGCAGGAGCAAAGCGTCCCTCCTCCTCCGCCTCCCACCAGTTATTTCGCACTCACTTCCACCACATCTTTTCTTACTCTCCTGTAGCTCAAATTACCCACTACAGATTTTTGTCGCATTGTTTGGAAGCAAATGCGCGTGAGTTGAGTCTGATGATGCTGGGGTGCTGGTCTTCTTTGATTTCAAGTGACGTGATGACTTAAGAACATAAGAAAGGAGGGAAGCTGCAAGAGGCCGCCAGGCCTATACGAGGCAGTCCCAGTGTGCTTAATCTACCTAATTCCATCTATCTTCCCCATCCATGAATTTATCTAACCTTCTTTCAAAGCTCCCTATTGACTCAGCCCTGACTACATGCCCACTGAGACTGTTCCACTCATCAACCACTCTGTTTGAAAACCAGTTCCTTCGCCTTTCCTTCCTAAACCTGAATTTTTCAAGTTTAAAACCATTATTTCTGGTTCTGTCCCCGCTACTGATCCTAAGAACTACATTCATGTCCCCTTTGTTAAAACCCTTATACCACTTAAATACTTCTATCAAGTCTCCTCTTAACCTACGTCTCTCTAAGGAATGCAGAATAAGTTTTTTCAGTCTCTCTTCATAGGGTATATCCTCATTCCCTGTATCTTTTAGTCATCCTCCTTTGCACTGACTCCAACAGAGCTATGTCCTTCCTGTAATGTGGGGACCAGAATTGTACCGCATAGTCAAGATGTGGCCTGACCAGCGCCAAGTATAATTTTAGTATTACTTCAGGACTCCTGCTTTTAACACTTCTAAAGATGAAACCTAATACTCTATTCGCCTTATTTCTGGCCTCAATACATTGCTTCCTTGTACCGAGATCAGAGCTAACTATGACTCCTAAATCTTTCTCATACTTGGAACTTCCTAGTGCCACGTTATCTATTGTGTACCTATTGTTTGGATTATCTCTACCCACGCTCAGCACCCTGCACTTGTTAATATTGAACTGCATTAGCCATCTATCTGTCCATTCTTTCATCCTATCCAAGTCAGCCTGCAAAGCCTTGGCATCCGAATCGGACCTAATTAATCTACCTATCTTTGTGTCGTCCGCAAATTTACTGATATCACTATTAATTCCACTATCCAAGTCGTTGATATATATTAGAAATAATAATGGCCCTAAAACTGAGCCCTGTGGCACCCCACTAACTACTTCTCCCCACTCGGAATTCGAACCATTAATTACTACCCTTTGTCGCCTGTCGTCTAACCACGCTTTAATCCAGCCTAATATTCTACCCTCTATACCGTGTGCTTTAACCTTTTTAAGAGCCTCTGGTGAGGTACCTTGTCAAAGGCTTTACTGAAATCTAAGTATAGAATGTCATAACTATCACCTTTATCTGCCGCCTCATAAACCTTACTATAAAAGCTCAACAAGTTGGTAAGACACGACTTCCCCTTCGTAAATCCATGTTGTGTGTGATTTATCAAGCCGTGTTTGTCTAGGTGTTCCCTAATGTTTTTCGCTATTATTGATTCCATTAGTTTACCCACAACTGAAGTTAAGCTGACAGGCCTGTAATTAGACGTTAGGGTTTTATCTCCCTTCTTAAATATGGGAACCACATTAGCTTCTTTCCACATTATCGGTACCTCACCTGACTCCAGTGACATCCTAAAAAGTGCCGCTAAAGGCTCGCTTACGACGTCCTTGCATTCCTTTAGAACCCTTGGATAAACTTCATCAGGTCCTGGTGACTTGAATTTCTTTAGTTTATCTATCTCCTGTTCTACCATCGCCTTAGTTATAAGGATATCAGTCAACTTTTCACTATCCTCTGCCCTAAATACCACATCGCTATCTGGGATTTCCTGTGTGTTCTCTTGGGTGAAGACAGTTAAAAAATACTCGTTCATAATTCTACTAATCTCTTCCGCAGAACTAGCCATTTCACCATTTGTTGTCCTTACGGGACCTATTTCTTCTCTGCTTTTTTGTCTTATATAGTTGAAAAAATCCCTTAGGGTCCGTCTTTGCTTGGCTGGCTACCCTCAACTCATATTCACTTTTAGCTTTCCTCGTTAACCTCTTAACTGATCTTACTAATTCATAGTATAGTGGCCTTAAAGCTTCATCTCCTGCCTTTAGCCTCTTAAATATATTCCTTTTTGCCCTATGCACCGCTTTAATCTGTCTGTCATCCACTTAGGGTCGTTGCTTCGTGATTCTATTGTTTTATAAGGAATTTTACAATTTCTTATATGTTTTATGAATAGAAATGGCTGCGGAACAATTAAGGATATCTCGAGAGTGAGTAATTAAGGAAAAATATGGCATGTCACAGAAGTCAGGTGAGGTACCGATAATGTGGAGAGAAGCTAATGCAGTACCAATGTTTAAGATAGGAGATAAAACTCTAACGTCTAATTACAGTCCTGTCAGCTTACTTCAAGAGTGGGTAAATTAATGGAATCTTCTTAAATAGTCATGAAAAAGTTAAGACACAGCAAGTGAAGAATAGATGTCTAAAACGTTATAGGTGATGATAGTACTGAGATATTAGGGAACTTTAAAAGAAGCTTAGACAACCTGATGGATGATGGGTAGAAATAGACACACTTCGCACACACTACCACTTCCCTTATGTTCTAAAGTGACTACGGGGAAATATGTCAAGCAGTGAAAGGTCTAACACACATTACATGCAACCAGAGCAATCACCACCTTCCCTTCCCATTCACTCCCCTGCCTGCACGAAGGAAGGGAACACACCACTGCGCATCATTATCACACCACACCTAAACACGTAGCACTAATTAACAAATATACCAAGCCTTTCCCTCCCTCTTCCTTTTTTCCCCTTCCCTTCCCCCATCCTGCACATCTACACACAGACACATTCCTACATTCCTTCAGACAAACGCAACATTGAGGAAGCGAGCGTCAAGTAAGCGGTGGTGAGGCGACATGGGGGAGGAAACGGAGAATCAGAGAGGTGTGGGAGAGAAGTGGAAGCCAGAGTGAGGGAAAAGGTCAGGGGTATGGCAGAGGTAGTGGAGAGAGGGAAGGGGCAATGGTAGTGATATGGGGGTTAGTGGTCGTGTGAGAGAGAGATTAGGAAGTGGGGGGAAGTAACGATGCTCAAGAAATTTTACTGAGGTTGAAGAAAGTTGACAAACAAAAAAAAAAAGAATGTGAAGGAGAGGGAAGAATGGTGCGATTATTCCCTGTCTTTATGGAGTTGAGAGGAGGCTGAATGGCGGGGCAAGATGGGGAGGGGGAGGAATGGAAAGGAGGGAGCTGGATAGTGCCACCTGCTGAACACCGGTTTATTGCTGTCTGGCAGGAAGCCGCTCAGGTTAATAACAAACAGAGGAGGTGAATGCGGCGCTGTCTTGCTCATCCGCCAGAACTAATGTCCAGCGCCAGTGTGTGTGAACGAATCCACATGAATCGTTTCCTCTAAACATTGAAACTCCTCACGCTGTGCTCCTTCCCCTACACCCCTTCATTTCACGCCAACATCACCCGCTTCCGCCGCTCAATTAACCCGTCAAATAGTGATAAGAACAATAAAATCATAACACCAGTGATGAAAAGCGTAAGTTTAATGATGGTGGTGGTGGTAGTGGTGGTGGTGGTGGTGGTGGTGGTAGTATTCTCGTTGATGGATTGAAAATATTACTGCCGTGGGAGTTAAGCGAGCGGGAAATAAGACACGCATTGATCCCCGTAACGGGAGAGAGAGGCAGGAGTGCGTGACGTGAGATGACGGATTGCTACCATTGATGACGTAAGAAGGAAGCGTGAATGAAAATGAGGCGTCATGAAAAACAAACGTAGAAACTGAGAAAGGAATTAATAAAGAGCATAATTGAAAAGATACACATAAATGTACAAGTGGATCTGTTAACGAATGAATAAGATAAGAGATCAGAAATATTTAACGTGAATAAGCTTTTCTGATTTAGAGAGGAAGTGTGTTAATATACCCATGGAGCACCACCAGCCAATAGCGAATATAACAAGCACGTGCGAGGCGACTGACATCTGGTGAGGAGATTGTCAAGTAAACAGTGGGTGCAGTGTTGACTTATCCTTGTCCGTGTCCTATTATGGGCGAGAGAGAGAGAGAGAGAGAGAGAGAGAGAGAGAGAGAGAGAGAGAGAGAAACTTTACCATCTTGACATAATACAACTATTAGTATGCTGAAGGGAAAATTCTTTAAAGCCATTTAAACTGTAGAGAGAGAAAAAAAAACGAGAAATACTGAAAGTCAATGATTTCAGAGGCTTAATAACACACACACACACACACACACACACACACACACACACACACACACACACACACACACACACACACACACACACGTATTACAAGCATCCAAACCTAGTAAGTATAGATAGGATTCACACATCACTGAGCTTCGACAGAAAAAAAAAAAAAAACGCTGTGTGTATTTAGCTGTGAACCACAACCGCCTTATCTCTGACCTGAATACAATTGGACCACTTGTACAGTACATTAAACAAGAAGAACAACAATAATACAGCAAGGGAATCATTATTTAACAACACGCCAGAGTTTGCGGCTCGAACAGAAAAAAAAAAGAAAAAGGACTGGTGGGTACTTACATGCAGGAAATGTTTAAATTATAGTGAGAGAGAGAGAGAGAGAGAGAGAGAGAGAGAGAGAGAGAGAGAGAGAGAGAGAGAGGTCACTAACACCCAAGTCTGCTCAAACCAGAATGTAAAGCAATGTCTGGAGCAACGCACACTTCCCGGGACGTTTGCAAGAGGAAGAGTAAGTTGGACAGCTCGAGGTGGTGGCGTGTGAGTCATTGCAGTCTTAACACGCGGCTCCCTGACAGGTGTGCGCCGCGGCAATCGGAAGTACGTCGTTTAGCGAGAAAAGCGAAATTATACAACAGCGGGTCTTAAAGCACGGCGCAAATTGTTAGGAATGAAAGGTAAACTCACGCAGCGCATTAAATCTAAGAGGGAGTGAGTCTTTTTAGTCGTGCATGATGGTTATCTCTGCCTTTTTTCTCGTGTGTGTGTGTGTGTGTGTGTGTGTGTGTGTGTGTGTGTGTGTGTGTGTGTGTGTGTGTGTGTGTTTATGATTTTTTTTCTCCTATCTTCTTTTTTATTATTAACGTTGTGAGGTGTTTTGTTGGTGCGTTTTTATTCTTGTCTTGTTGTTTGGTTTTGCTTATTGAATTCAGTCTGTTTATCATGTTTGTGTTTTGTTTCTTGTTTGTATTTTGTGTGTTTCCTCGCTGTTTGTTTATTGATATTTTTTAATTCTTGTGTTTGTTTAATCATGTTTTTTTTTCTGTTTGTGTAAAGATTTTTATTAGTTAATATATTTGACTTTGTTTTACCTTTGTGCTTTTTTTTCAAGTTTATTTATCTATTTGTTTGTTTATTTATCTGTTTATTCATGTATCCGTTTATTTTTTTGTTTTTAGAACGAGATGTGTGTGTGTGTGTGTGTGTGTGTGTGTGTGTGTGTGTGTGTGTGTGTGTGTGTGTGTGTGTGTGTGTGTGTGTGTGTGTGTGTGTGTGTGTGTGTGTGTGTGTGTGTGTGTGTGTGTGAGCGCGCGCTCGCGTCGCAAGCATTACATGGCAGTTTCCGTTTCACAAAAACACCTTGATTTTCTTCCTCCTCCTCCTCCTCCTCCTCCGGCCTTAACCTTGACCGCTTGCTTGGCGATGTTAATTGACTTGTTGATCAGTTTTGAGCGTCTGTGACATTCCTCCACCGCAGGGCCGAGGGCAGGACGGTCCCATCACACACACACACACACACACACACACACACACACACACACACACACACAGCACGCTCGACTCACAATCGAGAGGGCCGGGTTCGAGTCCCGGTAAGTGGCGAGGCAAATGGGCAAGCCTCTTAATGTGTGGCCCCTGTTCACCTAGCAGTAAATAGGTACGGGATGTAACTCGAGGGGTTGTGGCCTCGCTCTCCCGGTGTGTGGAGTGTGTTGTGGTCTCAGTCATACCCGAAGATCGGTCTATGAGCTCTGAGCTCGCTCCGTAATGGGGAAGACTGGCTGGGTGACCAGCAGACGATCGAGGTGAATTACACACACTCTACGCTGAGCCTCTTGTTGTGCGAAGTCAATCTTGTTTCCTGAGAAATGTGCTTGGCTAGTTTTTTTTTTCCTTCTTGGTAATGATTTCGTTGGATCAGATTAAGTCGCGCCACCGGAGTGCATTGCTAAGGGGATGTCCGTGAGGCGCTGCAGGTGATAGGCCAAGGTGTGCCGCCTCCTTCACCCCTGTCGCCGGAATGCTGAGGATCTCTTACGTCTTACTCCATGTCTGCGTGATTGACGAGGGTGGTGTTTAGGGGCAGGTAGGGGGAGGGAAGGGGTGTGTCGCGCAGGTCGACAAGCCATCATTATCAGTAATGAATAAGCCCATGCGACAGGGACGCTAGTATTGTAATTACGTTAGCCACTTTGCTGTAGCCTCCATTTTGGTTGGTTTTTGGTGCATTCATCCGTGTATAAGTTGGCGTGTACTTACGTGCAAGTGTTTATCAAGTGTTATACGATGGCACAAGAACAAGTCATGCCTCGGACGACGTACCCGGGACGTGTTCTGAGAGAGAATGGCGTCTCCCCTACTGTCTGCCGCATCACTTGAAATTTACTGTATCTCATATTATTAACTTCTTGTTTCCCGCTCCAACAAGCAGATAATTGAACAGGTGGACTGTAAGATGTGGAGGGTGACCAGGTGCCTTGGCGGCCACACAACCAGGGTGGCCGTGCACTCAGACCGACTTGAATCTCGAGAAATTGTCACGTACTGCAGCATGCCTGCCAGGGGGGACCACACGTCGCGACTGGACCGCTGTCCCCTTGTCCGGCAGTGGAAAACATTTTTTGGACGTTTTTCACCCCATGGTCATTAAACTCTTGCACCTGAGGATCCTCCTGCCTACCTGTCACCCTTGGGTCGTGAACACAAGAATAAGAAATGTGGTAACGTGCTAACGCTCGCCTAGAGTAAACGGCGTCTTACTTGTCCTGAAGACAATCTTTTCTTTAGCTCAGATATAACAGTGCTTTATGTAGCAGACTGTCAGCCAGTTTGCTCCACTAGAGGCCGAGCACCTGTCCCCCGCCGCTACCTGCATCATCACCCCCATTGCCGACATGCTTTCATTCACTGATGGGAGAGGGATGGTGTCTGACTCTAGTCGTTCTAGTTCTGTTCCTTTAGTTCCTGTCCACTGCGCTTTAGACGACGATCTGCATGCACGCCCCAACGTATGGTGCTCATGAAAGTTGGTGTGGTATCTAACAGATGCTCTTGATGACTACCGGAACAGCGGGAAGGCCAATCCGGGTATGGCGAGGAGAACGAGTCCTGGGGCTGCCTTCGTGGTATTGTTGAAGAAACGCGAGTGAGGGACGGAAGTGGTGGTGGTGGTGGTAATGGTGGTGCATGCACTGGTTGAGATTTATGAAGACAAAATTATGAAATAAGTGAAACATTTTACTCGTGTTGCTGACGAGTATCTTACGTCTGACTTTAATGTTTCGTAAACTGACTCAAATACAATACAAAAGATAATCAATAATTGCGCTCCTAAGACATTCAGTTTTAGATATCATACAGTTGCTGGACTTGAACCTCTGTCAATTCACTGTGTTCATGATCGCAAATTTCTGTTTTAAATTTATTTACGTTCATACCGGTGCTGAAACCATATGAATGAAATGTCACTGAATTTTATATATACGTCCACTCCAACTGAAACGCCTTTCGATTGGTTGTACCGTACGATAAACTGCGTTTCCAATTGAAGGAAAAAATGTAATGCGGATGCAGAATAAGAGGAGTGATTGAGAACTGTCGCTTTACCAAACCCCGGATGGCTACGCACGTCCATTCTTTTAAATAGCCATAGTTGTGGAAAGATGACGAATCTGATTTTATTAACATTATCATTATCGTTACCATTCTATCCCGGAGCTGAGGCAAAACAGTGTCTTGAATGCCGAGGCTCATCGCTTAATGACACTCGCAGAGAGAAGGAGGCGTTCAATAATTAAGTCCTCCATTGCACCACCTCTCCTCTGGTCTCATCTGGGCACGCAAGGGTGGTAGTGTAGCTTTGAATCCCCAGAATAAAGAAAAATTCCCGTGTCTCTATTGTTTCACGGTGGCCAGACCAATACATCATCCTTCGTCGTGGCCGTGAGTGGCCCCGCCGGTACCACTTTTCTCGCGTGAGGCGACAGACAGCAGCATAAACACGGCCCAGCGAGCGCTGGCCGGACCCCGCCGCCTGGGGCACCGGCTGTCGATCCCAAAATGGCTGAGAATTATACTTATTTTCACGTTAATTATTATTTATGGCGCTCGTGGTGTGGAAACGCGCTCCTTCCCACCTCTGATATTGTCTCTCCTTGCATACCATTTGTGTGAGGGTGGTGATGCCTGTCTCTCGTGAGGCACGTCCTCCCCAGCCTGTTTTGCATCGCTCTTTGGAGGCAAATGAAGCAGCAGCAACTAGTAGGCAGCGGAAGGGGATCATCCTGAGTAACTCGCGGCGCGCCCCTGAGGCCTTAGGAGGACGACGACCTTCGAGGAGAGACGCCGGACGCCCTCGGTGTGTCAAGCCCTGCACGTGGTCTTTTCTGCAACTCACGTTCTCCAGTGTTCCTAAATTTGACCCATAACTTTCAAATATCGTAAGTCTTGAATTATAAGGTTGAGGCGAGCAGCGCCATAACACGCAACACTGCCCAGCGGGGAGTGGCAATTGAATCCCAAGTATTGGTGTTGCAGGAGTGTGTGTGTGCACAGCCTGCTCAATCATTCATTACTGTGTGGGCGTCATTTAATGGACAATGTAATACAGTAATAAACAACCTCGAACACAAGATACGTGGATGGAGAAACTCAAGAAGCCACCATTTCCTGTACACCGTGATTGCCTTAACGAGCGAACGCCTTCACTCCGCCAGACAAAAGTCACAAAGACTGAAAGCTTCCTCGATGCTCACTTGACGTCCAAACATCCGACTCTCGTTCAAAACCAACTCTTGCGTAGAATAATGTTCATAACATCCCTTTCAACATGACCCCCAACAGCTTCAGTGTCTTAGTCTGCTAACTCTGGCTTTCATTAAGCGACAAATATGGCAACTTGAGTGTTCCCAGCCGTAATCTGCCGTAGCCACAAGAAAACTGCTGAATTATTCCACAGGCCTCTGAGACTTGACGCTCCGCTAACCCCCAGGCGGCGGCTGGGGAGGAGGGATGTGCAGGGGAGGGAAGACCACGAACAGCTGTTGTTTTGAACTTCACTTCTCAGACTTGTTTGACTCTAATGATCCGGAAAGTGGGAATGATGCAAGGACGATCAGTGGCAATTTGGCTGTGGTAAAAGAAGGGGGATTTATATAAGTAAACAGTGCAGCAGACATGCACGTAGCCTCACACATGCAATCTCTCTCTCTCTCTCTCTCTCTCTCTCTCTCTCTCTCTCTCTCTCTCTCTCTCTCTCTCTCTCTCTCTCTCTCTCTCTCTCTCTCTCTCTCTCTCTCTCTCTCTCTCTCTCTCTCTCTCTCTCTCTCTCTCTCTCTCTCTCTCTCTCTCTCTCTCTCTCTCTCTCTCTCTCTCTGACAAGTTCCATCATATCGGTGTCCCTTCAGCAGCAGTATGAGGGAGTATTGAATCAGCGGCGAGGTCTTTGTTGACGTGGTTTGTTGGTGTTGCGGGGTTGTGTTGGTGCTGTAGGGGCGTGTTGGCGCTTTGAGACTGTTGATGCTGTTCTGTGTTGCCACGTTGGGGTCTGATCGCGGCGTACTTTGCATGAATAATCTGTTGTTATCCTGTTTTGCTTCATAAGTGTTGTGTGGTGTGTCGTGTTGATGTTGTTTTCTCCCCTCCCCTCCTCACCCCACCCTCACCAGTCCACTGTCTGCCCAGTCGTATGTGGTTCTCTTGTTTTGCCAGAGTCGTCGATCTCACCATGCAGTGTCACGAGGAACGGAGACAATCACTTTCCACCCTCTGCATCCACCTAAACTATCCCTGTCCACCTGCTCTTTTTCCTACCGACACTCCTTGACTATCTCGCTCCCCTTCTCTCTCTCTCTCTCTCTCTCTCTCTCTCTCTCTCTCTCTCTCTCTCTCTCTCTCTCTCTCTCTCTCTCTCTCTCTCTCTCTCTCTCTCTCTCTCTCTCTCTCTCTCTTTCTTCACGTGTCATTGCCTCTACGTTTGTCTTTCCCCCTCTCCTTATGCCTCCCATATCCTTACATGTCTTTATCCTTCCGTGCCAGAGCCCCATCCATTTCCTTCCATCGCTGCCCATCCGTCCCTACCTGTCCTCACCATGGCGCCGCTAAACAAGCTGTCCTGTAGAGCGGCCGCCATAAATCAGGCAGTAATCAATGGCTGCAGTCCACCCCAACATTACCTAAGGGACACGCGTGATGTTTTCCGTGCCCATGAACATCAGTCAGTCCGCTAACGACGGTGGCGCTGCAGAAGGCGAGATGGCGGTAATGATGATCCCGGTAGCTCATGTTTACTTTTTCTGCTGCAGTTACCGTCCACCTCAATTTATGGCACCAATATTTGACGATTCAGTTGGTGTGTTTTCGTGGCCTTTTGTTTTGGTGGGCTTCCAGTTGTTGGCGGCGGTGCAGTGGGCCGTGTCCCCGTAAACGTGTGTTGGGTGTGTAATGGGGTGTTGTGGCGGCGGTGGTGCAGTGGGGATAGTGTGAGATCCTTCTTGCTACTACCGCTGCTGTCCTGCCGGTGAGGTTTGTGGGTAGGTGTTGGATACATTGATATGCAAGCACTTATAACACACGCTCACTCACAAGTATATGTCTATGTAACGGCATGCTGTATACGTATATCACATCACTATATACAAATGATGTCCCCCCCTTCCCCTTCTCTCTCTCTCTCTCTCTCTCTCTCTCTCTCTCTCTCTCTCTCTCTCTCTCTCTCTCTCTCTCTCTCTCTCTCTCTCTCTCTCTCTCTCTCTCTCTCTCTCTCTCTCTCACACACACACACACACACACACACACACACACACACACACACACACACACACACACGACAGACTTACATTTTTCTCTTTTTCTGGATGTTAAATGTTAGTAGCTGTTCATTTCTCTTCCCGTAGGCAAACAATGGGAGGTAAGCATCTTCTCACGTATCTAATTAGAGGTGAAGGAGAAGGATTGGAGAAAGGGAATGAAGTCGACCTACAATTCCCATACCCACCTGCCCTCTCTCTCTCTCTCTCTCTCTCTCTCTCTCTCTCTCTCTCTCTCTCTCTCTCTCCTCTCAGTAAATTTTGCACTCTTTTTTCCTTCCCGCTGAAACAAAAACGAAGAGCTACAAACGCGAACTATTTTTTCCTCCTCTCTCTTTCCCTACACGCCTCCCACACACTAAAAGACTCGGCTCGTGATCCATTTTGCTTCTCTTTCACGGCCTTGAATCCCCCGCTCATGTATCTCCCTCGTTAGGTTAACTTTGCTTCATCGTATCGTGTCTATAATGAAGGTGCAGCTTTATCCTTACAAATTCATAATCACCTCATGACTTTGTGGTTGTAGTTAAGTTAGGTTTGGTTTGGTTAGGTTAGGTTAGGTTAGTGTTGGTGTTGGTGTTAGTGTTAGTGTTGGTAGACTAGGACGCGGGAAACTGGTTAGGAATTTGCTATGTTGTTAGAATGTTTGTGGAATGATTGCAGTTGTTATTGCTGTTGTTGTTGTTGTTGTTGTTGTTTGTGCAGTGTATGTTTCTTAATGTGTTTGGTGTCTTCTGCATGAGGAATGATGGTGAGAAATGGTGCGTATATATATTAATACACACACACACACACACACACACACACACACACACACACACACACACACACACACACACACACACACACACACACAATTCCCCCAACTCACATACACAAAGCTACATATGTATTGCCTCGAAAAAAAAAAGTGTAAAGAATTGCACAAATCTCCAGATCCAGTGCCGATATCACGATGGAATTTATTGACATCGATAACAGAAAAAAAACGTGTCCTCGTGGCCCGAGTTCGCAGAGCACAGCATGGCGCGGGCTGGAGCTGAGGTTGTGTTGCATGCGTGCATCTGCGTGGCGCGCAGGGGGAGGCGGGGCTGCGGGCGTCCAGGGAGAGGGTGTAGGTGAAAGAGGTGTGTGCATTCTCGAAACGTGGTTGAAAATTCGACTGTTTTATTGTCTTATTGCCAGAGGGAGGTTTTGAGACATTTATCCCATTCTATTTTTTTTTTTCTTGTTCTTGGCCAGTTTTTGCATCTTACATAAAAAAGTAAAATTAAGATGCAGATTTGGTGTAATGTTGATAGGAGCCTCTTGGACATTCCGATGCTCTCTATCGCTTCCTGTCGCTTCAGAACTATCATATGTAGGTACCTAGACGCCGTTCCTTCATCTGTAATCACCTTAGCATCCTGAGTCAAGCAGAATTTTCGTATACTCACTACACTGTCTTATTGTCTCACTGGGAAACTTCATGTATTGCGGTGTGTGGGGAGGGAGGCGGGAGGAGGATGGGCTTCACTGAGCTCCTCGCTGTCCTGGGAACTGCCCCGCACGTGTCTTTCTGTGGAGGACCCGCTCACCGTCCTGTTGGAGGAGACATTGCTGGCTCAGCGAGTTCGCGTCATATTTTTTCAGAGAGCATGAAAGCACTGCAAATAAATAATCTTATTCATCAGGGACGCACGAGCATGTTAAGCCTCCAGAGAGAGAGAGAGAGAGAGAGATTCATCTAGATCTCAGTGACATTTATTTCTTTTCTGGACGCTGCTGTAAAGTGGCGGTCCCTTCTCTACGCCGTTATGGTTCACAATTCTGAAAAAAAAAAAAAAAACATCTTCCCATCACGTAAGAAGTACACATCCCAAAGCCCATTGGCACAAGTGTTCAGCAGAGCACCTTTCCACACATGTTCATGCTACAGCTGCGTGTGACGATATTCTATAAAATGTATGACGCAAGACACATCTGGCAACTGAACATCTTACCATTCCCAGTTTTCTTGTTTTTAGTGCGAGAAGACATGAAACTGTTCACTAGAATGTTTTTTTCATTTTAATTTTGTACGCAAACGCAAAAATTCGTGGATGTTATGACGTCAGCACCTTGGAAACTTTACTCGGTTTTGTCTGAATCATGTTTAATTTTTCTCTGGGAGCTGACTTACGCATTACCTTATCTCCGGAAAGGATGTTACTTTTTGTTTCATTTACGTCAGTCAGTGAATCGTTTCCTGCACATTTCTCTCAGATACATCTTCATAACGGCCAACGTATCTTCTTTACTTGGTATCTTCCCTTCATCTCGTCGTGTCTTACTGATCGTATGTGTCCTAACTGGTAATGTGACAGACTCGCATTTGCCTGGCGTGTCTTTGCGGGGTCTGCGTGTGTCTGTGATGTGTCCAAGGTGATTTGACACTTCCTCCCACTCATGACCTAACGAGCTGCTGTCCGTCAAGAGCGCCAACTTTCTCGGCGATTAGCTGTCTTGATAATTACATGATTGGCATTGGCAGGAGGTTTTTAGATCTCACCCAACCAGTTACCCACCACCCGACGCTCCATCACAGGTGCTCGAGTCCTTCAAACTGGTGTACTGAAACTAGGTGGTGCGTTTTGACCCGCTCTCCTCACTCTCCCACGCTTTCTCCGGCAAGATATTCCAGCCTTCCCTGCCCTCTTGGAAACCAGCGGCAGGTTTTTGAGGTTTTTTTTTTTTCCATCTCTCGCTCTGTCTCTGCCTCTGTCTTTGTCTCTCTCCGCCGCATTTGTCGTATTTATTTTCTGTCAATTTGATATGAAGTTCTACAAAGAGTTCGGTTTGTCCATTTATCAGCCGGCAGATAATATGATTCTCTCTCTCTCTCTCTCTCTCTCTCTCTCTCTCTCTCTCTCTCTCTCTCTCTCTCTCTCTCTCTCTGAACATGAACAAAATCACATGAACTTATTTTGTTAATTTCCACGACGCTTCAGACGGTTTACAGCAGAGAGAAAAATGCCAACTCAGCAGCAAACCTTAATGAATAGATAGCACAGTGGAAATCGGTGATGATGCTGTTTATGTGTTGCTCTCGCCTCGCTATTAAACCCAAGTTGTCAGGTTGTAATGATGGTGTAGTGTTACCATTAATCTTGCTCTTAACTTGCTAGCTTTTGACACTGATAATTTGCTGAAGAGAGAGAGAGAGAGAGAGAGAGAGAGAGAAACAACCCTCTTCAATAGACATGGATCAATGATCTCTCTAATTACGTACAAATTATGAAAAAAAATCAAATTTGATGAGTTTTCATGAATTAATTTCCTGAGGTCGAACAGACGGAAGAACAGACGGAAGAATACCTCCTCCTCCTCCTTCTCCTCCTCCTCCTCCTTCTCCTCCTCCTCCTCCTCCTCCTCCTCCTCCTCCTCCTCCTCCTCCTCCTGCTCTCATTATCTTCATTATCCTTACCCCCGTGTTACGAAGTGAGCGTCTTAGGCATTGCTGCGGTTCTTACCACTGTCTTTATTCTTGTAGCATTAGCAGTAGTAGTAGCAGTAATTGTAGTAGTAGTAGTTGTTGGTGGTGGTAGTGGTGGTGGTTGTGCTGGTGGTGGTTGATGGGGTGGGAGGAATGGTGCTGGTGTTGTTGTTGTTATAGTTGTTGTTTCTCTTTTTCTTCTTTTTATTGTTTTGTTGTTACTATTTTCATCTTCCTCTTCTTTTTCTTTTTCTTCATTTTCTTCTTCTTTTTCTTCTTTTTCTTCTTCATTTTTTTTCTTCTTCATCTTCATCATCATCATCTTCTTCTTCTTCTTCTTCTTCTTCTTCTTCTTCTTCTTCTTCTTCTTCTTCTTCTTCTTCTTCTTCCATCACCACCGTCACTACCACTACTACACGAACAAAGACAGCAGCGCCATCTACTAACACTACCTGCTGTCTTGGTTCTTGCATGATAAATCTTGAAACTTAACTGAGAGCGATGTACAGCAGGTGTCATGAGCGTAGAATGTCGTATAGACAGGTGTAGGATGCAGCATGTTTGTTGTGTTTATCCATAATTCCGATGCTAACAACAGCTTAATCGGCGCCTGATTCATCGCCGCAATAAAACTGAGAGCTGTTTCGGGAGAATTTCAGACTGGTATAATTTTCGCGCTACAACAGTCACTGGAGCGGAAATATACTGCTGAAGAAACTCCTACTAAACTGCCTGACTGAGAGGATAATGATGCCTTAGTGGTACGTTTTAAAGTAACGTTGAAATTCTAACATTCACCCGATATTCCGTCAGCAGTTCTCGTAGTGTGTTACTGACAATTTCGTATAAGAATAGATGAGTGGAAGTTTTGTTGATGATATCTTGTCTTGTAAAGCAGTGATGAGATTCCATTATAATGCCTTGAGTAAAAGAAGAAAAGATGTTGAAAAAAAATATATATTGTTTCCTTTGATCTAGCTTTTGTTTTCGAGTGTGAGCAAATCAGTGTGTAGCATCAAATTGTATCTCATTGTTCTATACGTGTTCTCTGCTTCGTCCAATCCAGTGTGCGTGTCTAAATAACCTTAACTCTTGCCTTCGTCTGCTGCGGTTCTCAGGTTTAATAAAAGTAACTTCTTCAATCTCGGAGTATCGTTTTGAAAGGCATCACTGACAACGAAATAAATGTTGGGGTAGTGTTTTCTTTTTTTTATTGTTGTATATCTCTAGTTTTATTTCCACACTTAGAGCAAAATGAGTGTTTAAATAGTGGATACCTCTTTTTTTCCTTTTTTGTCAGAATAGTTTTATATTTCCTCACGAAAATAGCCAAAAGTTTCTCGGATAGCATAAGAAAGCCACACTCTGTTAAAAGCAAACCAAGCAGTTATTATAGTTTCTTCTACGTCCTTCACCGTAGCACAGAGGAGCTCATCATCAAGGAAATATTGAGGAGAATAAGATAAGACGAATTTTTACACATGAGACCAGAGATACACTTAGCCTTGAAGGATTTTTTGTGGCTTTTTGCATTCTTTTAGCTAAATTTCTTGGTAATCTTGGGCATTATTTTTTTGTGAGTCTCCCTATCAATGAGTTGTTTGATGTGCAGATTTTTTTTCCTTTAGTTTCTCGTTTGTCTCTAACTAATCTAAGGACTGATTGATCTGTGAAGGAGTGGAAGTGAAGGAGGAAACTGATAACTGGATGAGTGAATTAAGAAGTAAGGAGTGTAATGAGTGGCTGTACGATTTTGTAGGTTGATGAGGACTGAATGAGCAAAGTAGAGAGAGAGAGAGAGAGAGAGAGAGAGACCAAGATAGAATAAAGAAAGAAACATTTAACGTCAAGCATATGTTATAAGATCAGTAATTAACCAACTTAATTGTAAAACATCATACATTTTCGTGGAGTTTTAGTGAAGAAACAGCATATAACTAGAAACCCATCAATAACACACACACACACACACACACACACACACACACACACACACACACACACACACACACACACACACACACACACAAATTCAATCCCAAAACACTTCACAGCAAAACCCAAACGTTCCTATTATAGAACAGGTGCTGCGGAGAGCGTCCCACAGCAGCCTCGATACCCAAGCGGCCCAGAGTAAAGTGGAGACAACGTGTTCTCGTCACCCACAGCGCAAGCCGAGTAAGATTGTCCCTGCGGGGTGGCAGTTTTCGCACCCAACCTCTGTGTGAATTAACCGTGCATTGTCAGGTGGTCAGGTGGCGGCTGAGAGACCAAGAGTCACAAGGAGAGTTTCGAATATAACGTTATCAGTCCAAGTTTTTCACAGTTAACGCATGACTTGAGACCTGCAGTGTTGTGAAGATACCGTGCGAGTCATGAAATTCTACGCCAGTTTTATTTTGATAGCTTTTCCTGTTTCTAAAAGGGTTTTTATCTATTTTTTTATCCTTTAACTGTTGTTTGGCACACCTTTCCTTAATTACTAATCAATCTCAGACATCTTTTCTTGTTCTGCAATCGCTTCCTGTCTTTAAACTGAGTAGAAACTTCATAATGTATTCTTTTTTTAATCCCTTTCTTTCTTTTAGTTGGGTATAAAGATTTCATTAATTTCTTTCGACGTTGCTATTTTGCTTCTTATCACCGTGGCCGTGTTAGGAGAGTGCGAGGAGGACTAGAAACTGTCAGGTTTGGTAAGAGCTGAGGATCGAGGATAGCCTGTGATTGTTAAGTCTCTTGCGTTTTACCATTCGTGTTTTTCATTAGGTGTGTGTGTGTGTGTGTGTGTGTGTGTGTGTGTGTGTGTGTGTGTGTGTGTGTGCTACTTTATTGCACATGAAAGGAAGTCTCGTGGTTTTTATGTGATTCAATGTTTTTAACTTTATGATTTTTGTCATTTATATTTTGCGTTGTTTTATGTTTATTTTATTATTTTTTATCACCTGCCAGAACTGAATTTGAATTTGATTATATATGTGGTTACCTGTGGATTCTTTAATTTATTCGTGTCTACTCCACTTCACACACACACACACACACACACACACACACACACACACACACACACACACACACACACACACACACACACACACACACACACACACACACACACACACACACACCTCCCCACAAGGTCAACACCAGCCCATTACGAGCCTTAGTTCTGCAGACACCAGGCGGCGCTGAAGAGTCAACATCACGTCTGGTAATGGTGATGGTGGTGGTGGTGGTCTGTCTGCGCATTGTCCAGCCACAGAGATGATAATACGTCGATCTGCTTCACATCCACGCAGATCCTCACACTACACATCCCTTCCTACACATGTTTCTCCCACACGCACGTCTTCCTACACCTATTTTCCTATGTAGATGTACGTACATAGGTCTTACGCGCACACACACACACACACACACACACACACACACACACACACACACACACACACACACACACACACACACACACACACACACACTTCCCACAAACATCTCCCCACACACATGTCTCCCCTTGTATTTCCCACACACTCTTCCCACAAACGTCTCTTCGTATACATCTCGCAACACACGCTTCTCAACATTCCCAACACATCCTTCCCCACATATGTCTCCCATACACCTTGCCGAACTCCGATTCCCAGATACACACACCTTCCCCACACCCTCTCGCTATCCTTCACATTCGCTCCAACTCTTAGAGAGGAAAAAAAATGCTTATTCATCGAAACCTTGGCAGTGAATAAGACGTATCTGCTACAAGGAGATGAATAATCACCCGTAAACACAGGTAAACACAGGTAAACACAGGTAAATACACCTCCAACGAAGCTAAGTGTGTCTAATGACGTGTGCACGGTTCTTGATGCTCCTTCCTCCTTCCTTCCTCCTTTCCATCCTCCCTCTCTCCTTCCTTCCCTCCCTCGGTCTTCACGCTGCGCCAGTAAGCACCATCTCTTCCTCATCACTGCCCATCACTGCACCACCACTCTCGCTGATGATTGTTTTCACTGAATTCTGAGAGGATCCTGACCAGCTGAGTTTGGTCGAGGTGGCGGTGATGGTGGGGGTAAGCTGATGGTGGTTGTGGTGGCCCCCGACTAGGAACATTCATAACATTTTGCACAAAGTAAAAGGGTTTGCAGCCAAAGATTATCATAAATAGCCACTTGTTTTGTAAGTTCAAGACGAATTGTTCGGCCATCAGGCTTTAAAGTAGTGTGTGTGTGTGTGTGTGTGTGTGTGTGTGTGTGTGTGTGTGTGTGTGTGTGTGTGTGTGTGTGTGTGTGTGTGTGTGTCTGTGTGTGTGTGTGTGATTCACTGTTTGACTGTTTGATCTGCTGCAGTCTCTGACGAGACAGCCAGACGTTACCCTACGGAACGAGCTCAGAGCTCATTATTTCCGATCTTCGGATAGGTCTGAGACCAGGCACACACCACACACCGGGACAACAAGGTCACAACTTCTCGATTTACATCCCGTACCTACTCACTGCTAGGTGAACAGGGGCTACACGTGAAAGGAGACACACCCAAATATCTCCACCCGTCCGGGAAATCGAACCCCGGTCCTCTGGCTTGTGATGCCAGCGCTCTAACCACTGAGCTACCGGGCCGTCTGTGTGTGTGTGTGTGTGTGTGTGTGTGTGTGTGTGTGTGTGTGTGTGTGTGTGTGTGTGTGTGAATAGTATAGGTAACTCAACCCTTCCTTCAATTGAGCTGCTTTCCATATGAACATTAATGAAAAACGCAACATTGTGTGTTTCTGTTCAATGTGCCAAATTTTTTTTTTTTTTTTCCTGTTCTGTGTTCCCCACGCAAAGAAACACGTGTCTCTGTTTATTAACAGGGACAATCACGTGTTGTACAGCTCCCTGGGGTGAGAGTCATCATATTTATAGTCCATGGTGAAAACTCATTGAGATTTTCTTTGCAAGCATGCTAGCTCTTGATTATTAAGTTAGAAATGTATTACAACTCTCTCTCTCTCTCTCTCTCTCTCTCTCTCTCTCTCTCTCTCTCTCTCTCTCTCTCTCTCTCTCTCTCTCTCTCTCTCTCTCTCTCTCTCTCTCTCTCTCTCTCTCTCTCTCTCTCTCTCTCTCTCTCGTATCTAAGTCTTTATCTATACATTCATCTATAATACCTGCTTATTTCCCAATTCAGACAGATAAACGGATAAAAAGATGGATGAACAACAGTGCAGTATAGACAAACGATGTGTTTATGTATCTAATATTAAAAGATCTCAGTCTGTCTGAGTGTCTCACTAACTCACTCCAATGAAGTCTGTTTTGCTCTTAAAACTCTAAGTTTGCAATGCGAAATAGCCGTTAGATCTCGAAAATTGGTCCACATCAAAAATTACATCTTTATCAAACGTTTCCAGCAAATAACTACAATTCAAGAAGATAAGTGACGCAGACACTGATGGCTTGAAAATTATTTGCAATGTGGTGCTTTTCTTGCCCCAAAGCTGAACAGTAACCGTTTACCGGACAGTAGTCTGCTGTCTTCCTCCAAGGCCCTTAGTGCACTGCTGCTGCTATTTAGAAGAGAGAGAGAGAGAGAGAGAGAGAGAGAGAGAGAGAGAGTTTGAGCTTTATCGTAACACGTAAGACAACAGTATGTGAGTTACCCTGCCCGGAAGTGTGCTCGATTGTGGTGGCAAACAATTCTGATGAGCCAAATATTCATAATGGTGTGTGATTTTCAGAAAGCCTCTAATTTCCCTAAAAGCTTGATGTTTGACACTTAGCCACAGCACCCTTCACTCTATACAATGGTTCATGGGCCTCACTGAAGTCAGAATTTTAAAGCGCTACTATTTTCTATTGGAGAGGAAGTTTCCAGAATATATAGTGTGGACATATTCAGCAGTGTCACTTTGTGCATAGCGCCTTTGTGGTGCGGTGGCGCTGTTTCCCGGGCCCAGAGTGAAGGATATCATCCACAGCAGACTCAAAATGAGACGGCTGAGTGCTGAGGCCACACACATCCAAAGCGTGTGCAGGCAAAGCACATCAGTGATGTGTTCCGGCGCGACGCCCACACAAGAGAAAACACAACCACAGAGCGAAGTCATGCCGCACTCCGAACCCCGCCACACCACACGCCGTACACACCACCACCGCACGCCACACCACACGCCGTGCACAACACCCATTGCAACACACCTCCACTGCATGCTATATGCACACCGTCTTAAACCTTCCATTAGCACCGCACACCACTCCTTCTGGGATAGTGATGAGCGGTGTCCACGAAATTCATGTAAAAAGAAATCAATAGATATATACATTTTTACTCGTGTCCACACTGCTACCTCCTCAACCACCAACACCACTTGCTGCGCCACACACGCCATCACCAAGCCACAGCTGCGCCAATCACCAACGCATCATCGTCGCACACACACACACACACACACACACAAAAAAAAAAAAAAAAAAAAAGGGGAAACCCATTCAAAGAAAATATTTTTGCAAGGGTTTTTTTTATGAGAAAATTGTATTACATAATCAGGAAGAAATCGTGGCTAGTAGCGTCATCAGTAAAAAGTAAATGGAATACCGAAAATACGAAATGATGCTTCTCCGACCCTCCCTCAAGAGTGTTATATATATATATATATATATATATATATATATATATATATATATATATATATATATATATATATATATATATATATATATATTTACTTGGGCCGCCATGGTACATTGGAACCATGCGTGCTTTGGGGTCCGAGGGGTCTCCAAGCGCACGGGTTGGAATCCTGTCCACGGTCCGAGTGTAGGTTGGGCTTCCTCACTCGGGGCAACGGTTTCCTAGCGGGTGGGGTTTGAGATAGGAAGTACCCCAAAAAGTATCCCCTTTAACCCATAAATTCCCGTGAAAAGCCCACATGGTATAAATAAAAAAAAAAAAAAGATATTCAGGAAAGATCTGCACTAGCAAAATGTGATACGAAGAGTACATGTGGTGATTGCACCTACACACACACACACACACACACACACACACACACACACACACACACACACACACACACACACACACACACACACACACACACACACCTCCAGTCCTCGCTACTAGGTTTATATCATTCGCCGGGCGTTATAAAAGAGTAGGGGAGAAAAATTAGGCTTAGTACTTGGCTTCCGACGTCTGTGTCCTCCCCCAGGTCGCCCCGTGGTAATGGAGGAGGGCCTGGGCGCGTGAGGTAATGGCAGAGAGGGTGGTAATGATAGCTGCGGCGGCCTCCTTGATGACAGTGGTCGTTGTTGGTGGGTGGTGGAGACGAGGGTGTATGAGAGTGGGCGTGTAATTGCTTTTACTGAGTGTGTGTGTGTGTGTGTGTGTGTGTGTGTGTGTGTGTGTGTGTGTGTCCCCTTAGGTTATAGAGGACGCCACGTGGAATACACACACACACACACACACACTTCTGGGATCAAGTTGCCGGCACAAGAGGTGAAAGAGAGAGAGAGAGAGAAAGAGAGTGTGTGTCGTGGCGGAGTGGGTGGCGTGGCATAGTAGGGGGAGAGTGGGGCAACAGGTGTTCTTTTCCCTCTCCAGTACGCCCTGTCTATATTCTACCCACCCCCACCCTCCTACTACTCGCCCCACCTAATAGTCCCGACCAGCCAAACCTCCTACCTTCCCCTCCCGTCCCGACTGCTCCACCCACCACCCGGCTGCCGGTCTGGAGTCGTTTTACAGACCATATAACTCATGTAATGCACGGAAGAACGTGTTATGGTCCGCGCGACGCTTCCCAACATGCTAATGAATTGCGTGATGGTCGTGGAAAAAAATGGAGGCAGGGCGGTGAGGAATGCCAAGAGTGAAGACGATGCTCCCCCGCCTGGCGCAGCTGTCACCCTCTTCTCCTCCAATTCCTCCTCCTCCTCCTCCTCCTCCTCCTCCTACTCCTCCTCCTCCTCCTCCTCCTCCTCCTCCTCCTCCTCCTCCTCCTCCTCCTCCTCCTCCTCCTCCTCCTCCTTTTCTAACATCCATTCTTCTTCTCTTTCTCTTTTTTTTTATATTCTCTGTCTGCCTTTCTCCTTTACCTTCTCTTTTTTTTTTTTTTTTTTGTCCCCTTCAAGCACTTTTTACGGAATAAATGCTAGCAATATCTCATCTTTCTCTCTCCCTTCCTCTTTCTCCTTTTTACTTCCCTCCCTCCTTCATCTCTACCTGTTTGTCTTCCGCTGTATCATCCTCCATTACCTCATTACTTCCCCAACCAACTCTGTTCCTTCACTCATTCCTTTCATCTTCACTCACCCATGCACTTGCTCCACCCACGCACCCACGCCACTCCACCCTTGTCTCACCCTCGTCTCAGCGTCATCTTGCATCCACCATCGCTTCCCTGCTTCCCTCACACAGCCACGACGTCTTCTCAGCCTCATTTATCAGTGCAAGGTCCCGGGAAGCTCAGACCACCTGGAGACCACGTTTCGACTTCCTTGGTCATCGTATTTGACTTTGCTTATATCATCTCATGCACATACTTCACCAGAGCCAGTGCGATCCGGTGAAGTGTTTAAAGGTGAAGATGAGGAAAAAAAAAGGTGTTATTTGTTTATGTGTAGTTGTTTGGGTAATTTGCAGCACGTGTAGAAGGCTCTAGTTAGTGTTTTTGTATTCTTTGATCTCTCTCTCTCTCTCTCTCTCTCTCTCTCTCTCTCTCTCTCTCTCTCTCTCTCTCTGTGGCTAGTACAGCAGCGTCTCCTCAAGGTGTGTGTGTGTGGGACGTCAGGTTTTCCCAAGCCACTCAAAGCACGCGGAGTCGCAAGCTGACGGCGGGAGCGTCACTCTTCCGCCACAAAACACACACAAAGGGAGGCGGTCCTTGTGCATAATAGCTCCGTGGTCGAAATCGTGACCCGCAGGGGATTTTATATATCGATAAATACAGGGTGTTTTTCCCTCACCCTGCTTCCTGATCCGTGGCCCCTGCCCCCGCCTCTCTGAGGGCTGGCTGGCTGGCTGGCTGGCTGGCTCATCTTCCCTTTCATCCCTGTGCTACCTCTCTCTCTCTCTCTCTCTCTCTCTCTCTCTCTCTCTCTCTCTCTCTCTCTCTCTCTCTCTCTCTCTCTCTCTCTCTCTCTCTCTCTCCTTGTCTCAGTTGCATAAGAATCACAGCTCAGTAAAGGCAACAATGAGCGAGACATGCCTGTAACTTAAGTATGAAGTCTCCATTACAATGCACTGCCTCCCAGCTTGCCCTCCGCTCACTCCCAGCACACATACTCAGTTCCGCCGGCCGCAACACCCATGTGAGGCGGGTATCAGGCGGTTAGGTAGTGGAGGGCGGGTGGGAGAGCGCTGTGAATGAAGCTGTTGGGACAGGTTGTCTGGCGGGCCGCGGTGAACAGAAGACGTCCTCCGCCACCCAGATTTATAGCCCAGTTTGCCCACGCGGGGAAACGTGAGGCGAGACCCAGAAGTCCTTTTTTTTTATGTACCCGACACATTCATCTTCATCGCCTTTGTCCCGGAACCTCTCCCTTTGATGCAGATTATCCTAAAATCTACATCGACTCTTTCCTAAATTATATTGGACAACACAACAGAAGCCTTTACACCGCCAATTACCTCGCATTCACTTTTCAGTAGCCGGACCTCTCCTGGTGCTCGCCGCGCGTTAAGCCTGCCCGCTCCTCTCCACTCACATCAAGGCTCTAAACGAAAGCTCGGTTTTCATTGGTCGAAATTTAATGTTGCGGTTAAGCCGACCGTGGTTCAGGAGATGGAGAGGCCTGGGCCTGGCTCCCTGCTGAGGGCCGGTGGGCTGTGGGTGGCGGCGGTGGGCTGGGGTGAGTGGGTGTTACCTGGGCGGGGCTGCCCACCAGCCCTTGACATATCTATTTGGCGCCACAGACCACCTCCGTGTTGGGGAAGGAGGAAGGGGTGAGGACCACACCACAGAGATCCCATACCCCCTCCCAGGCCCTCCTCCAGCCACAGTTACAAAGTTTGCCACCCTCCCCTACCTCCCGCGCTCCCTGGGGTCCTGGGGCCTCGGCGTCTTTATACCGCGCTAATGATCGCGGTAATTAATTAGCTTACACTGTGGCAAAGTTGTAAGAAGTTTCTCCTAAATTGTTTAGCAATGTTATGTCTAATGTTTCTGCAGCAGCCTCAGGGCAAAGGTTGTCCTTTAATAGACGAACACACACACACACACACACACACACACACACACACACACACACACACACACACACACACACACACACACACACACACACACACACACACACAAACACACACACCACTACCACCACCACCACCACTGTATGCTCGCTTAACTTTTGGTGGTGATAGACAGAGATAAAACCAAACGTTCAGTGTTGCCATTATCGCCTCCCTGATTTTGTTCTTGATTTCCATTTCCAATTGTTTAATTAGCTTTCCCGGGAAGACAGAGGGACGACAGCTCATCCCGGAGAGTTTGCAGGGGGCGAGTGGATCCTCCCTAGGCTCCACTGCCTTTCTAACACATTGAACGCTCTCACGACGGATGATTAAGTTATTTATGGGAAATGACTTTATGCTTCCATCGGGACTGAGAGCAGCGTAATGGGCAGAGGTAGGTGGCGCGTCCTTGCGCACTCAGGGGAAAGAATAACGGTGACTCTGCACAGGCTAAAAAAATAAAATCAGTCCCAACACGGTATATTGTGCGAAGATAAATAGTTGAATATTGTTAGGCGTGATGGCTTTAAGCACTCGGGACGGTGGAGGTTCAGTGCGTAAATCACTCCTTAATGAAGCACGTCGTAGTCAGACACAGCCATGCCATTCCTGACTCCCATTCACACGTCACCTCTTTGTGCCCTATGATAAAACCTGTTCCTGCACCTCCACACACGTGTTCATTCCCGCACCCCCACCACCCCTGCCCTCCCCACGCCTCCTGCTGCCAATCCCACACTCCATATCACCTTTAATCCTCCCAAACTCGCTCCCACACCCCACCATGTTCTCATACCCCGAGCATCACACCAGCAGTCACCTTCCCTCGCTGGCCTGCACCTCTCCACCCGTCAGCTCCCACTCCAGATCCCACGCCGCCCTTCACAACAGCCTCACCTCTTCACTTCCCCCGCGCCTTGTGTCTCAAACTATTTACTGACCTTAACTGGGTGTAATGCCAGTTCCTTTCCCGTGTAGTCCATCGCCGCCCCGCAGCTTAAAACGCATCGAGGTTACAAGTGAATGGCAGCGGGAGCCTTCGTGTGTCCGAAAGGCATCCGGGAGAGCTGCGTGCCGCCAGATTGCTGCTGCTGCTTATTGCTTTCTGTGGAGTGCCGCTGCCGAGTTCCTGGACGACCGACGGTAGCAAAAACGGTGTATGTGGAGCTTTGTTTCCTGTCACTCATGTCCTCCACGTGACCGCGCCCCAGGTGGCATGGCGGGGTAGGCCGGAGCACTCAAGTCACCCACAGCCCGCCATGCCTCCCTTCCCGCCGCCACAGGCAAATCGTCGGCTGTACGGACACACATACAAAGAAAAAACTTTATATGTATTACTGTACTCATGTGACTGTGGTCATAAAAGAAGGTTTATGGCGGGGCATGATGGAGGTGATAATTGCGGTGGGTGAGGGGCATGGGTGGGCCGGGGGCACCAGCGCCGCCCCCCGCGCGTCTCAGATTGTGTCATTTATCACAGCAGCCCTGAGACTGACAGACACGCAGCGGGCATCTCGGCCTCACCCCCGCTCCCTTGATGAAGACGTTGTGCGTGCGTGCATGTGTTGTGTCTGAGCCTCGCCGCGCTCCTCCTCCTCTTTAGCCGATGACTGTTTTAGTGGCAGGTGAAGGCAAGGTTCCCGCTGCTCCACCAGATGCCGATTTGTCTAAAGGAAGCGTCACTCGTTACCGTGCGATTCAGTGAGGGCGTTGTGACTTCTCTCATTTTTATTACCGTACGTGAAGTGACTATAGGTGTTGTTTAAGGACTGTAGCTCGTGTCTGTATGTCTGTGTGCCTGTGTGTGTGTACTTTTACGTAAGAATCACAATGAAGAATTTTATGTGAGACCCTAAACCTAAAGTGTGGCTCAAGACGTCATGAATTAGCAATTACATGGAAGTGTTTCATAAGTGACCCTCATACCTGCTTCTTACCTTCCTTACCTGGCTGTGCTCGCCTGGCCCCAAACTTAGAAACACACATCTTCCCTTCCCTCTGTGACAATATTCTTCAACTCTCTCTCTCTCTCTCTCTCTCTCTCTCTCTCTCTCTCTCTCTCTCTCTCTCTCTCTCTCTCTCTCTCTCTCTCTCTCTCTCTCTCTCTCTCTCTCTCTCTCAGTATAAATAGATATACCATCTCTACAAAGTGTGTGTGTGTGTGTGTGTGTGTGTGTGTGTGTGTGTGTGTGTGTGTGTGTGTGTGTGTGTGTGTGTGTGTGTTTGTGTTTCCACGGGCACCAACGCCTTTACATTCTCTCTCAATCCTTTTCTCATCCTCCTCACACACACACACACACACACACACACACACACACACACACACACACACACACACTTCGTAGTCCTACCCACTGTTCCGGCAGCGTTCATCTCCACGCTCCCCGCCCCCTTCATCCACGCCCCCACGCCCTGTCGATCCTCCATAGACAGCCCTTTCCGCCTCCCCGCCCCCCGCCTTGACTCCCGTCGAGGGTGGGCATACTGGCGTCACTCCCCATAAACACACATCGACTGTCTCTGTCCAGCCCTCCATTCTGCTGCCTTCCTCCTCCCTTGTGTCCCTCCCTATACCTGGCCCTCAACAATCAGGGTGCATAACGGTCTGTCTCTCTGTCCTTCATCTCAACTTTGATTCCGAGGACATGTATGGGGAGTGTGTGTGAGTGTGAGTGTGGAACGGGTGGAGATAGGGATGGATGGAAAGGACTGCAGGATGTATATAGCGTCCTTGAGGATCTCTGCTCCCTCCCTGTCTCCCTCCCTCCCTCCCTCCCTCCTCGCCTCACGAGTCATCGCTGCAAAATATACTACGCCATGCGGCTGCCGCCCGCCGCCCCACATGGTGTGGCGCGCCAGGTGTGTCGAACATGGTGGCGTGGGCCTGGCACCGAGGGGGGTCAGTGCCCCACCCAACCGCCCCCTACGCTCCTGCTGTGTGGCTGGCTGGGCCCCCAGCACTCCCGCTGAGCAGCGCGGAGCCCCTACAGCGTCCCTCGGGGCCTCCCTTACTCGATCCTTGCTCCCAACTTCCCTGCTGGGCCTGGCCGTGTGTGTGTGTGTGTGTGTGTGTGTACATTTATATGTTCTCTGACTGTGTTTTTCATCTGTATATATGTCTGAATTTTTGGTGTTTTTTTGTAAATTTTTCGTGTATGTGTGTGTGTGTGTGTGTGTGTGTGTGTGTGTGTGTATGTGTGTATGTGTGTGTGTGTGTTTGCGTATTTATGTGTGTGTGTGTTTGCGTATTTGTGTGTGTGTGTGTGAGAGAGAGAGAGAGAGAGAGAGAGAGAGAGGTGCACGCCGAGGAGGCACCCAAACATTCCCTCCTCGTCACAGCGGAGGGTCGGAAAGGGGTGGGCGGACGACAGGCACTCCTCATTCCTTGGCACGTGAACCGTGTGTGTGTGTGTGTGTGTGTGTGTGTGTGTGTGTGTGTGTGTGTGTGTGTGTGTGCGTGGGTGAGTATCTGGGTGCATATAGCGTGAACGCGCTGGCATATATATATGTGTGTGTATATATATATATATATATATATATATATATATATATATATATATATATATATATATATATATATATATGCATGTTTTGTTGAAGTCTACAGCAGTGACTGCGTTGTTGAGCTTGTACTCTGTCTTCTCTAAGAGTCTTGCGATGTTTCGCTAGTTGCTGTTCAGTCTATGTAGATATTCCATTTTTCTCTAGACGTCTTTCGGTCTTCCTAGACCATCTTCAGGAGAAGTGAAGATCCTAGTGTGACGTTGGCTTCTTCACTCATATATATATATATATATATATATATATATATATATATATATATATATATATATATATATATATATATATATATATATATATATGTATATATATAAAACCGAATTCTTTAGCTACTGAGAGCACACAGACCACAATATTCAGATGAGACTGGCTGCCCTTGGCCCAGAGTATACTGGCAGCGAGGGAGGCCGAATAGTCATCTAAAGAAGGGTAAAAATATACTAATGAATGCTCAGAATGCCAGTATGAACAAGAGTACACAAATGTTATAACAGATTATGTAATTTCTTTTTACTACCTTAATTCGAACTTAAAACATGACACAAATGAGTTTAATCATAAATAGATTTTGAAGTTAGACACATTCAAAAAATACTTCCTTACTTCTGACAAAAACAAAGTGCAGAAATTAGTAAAGGAATAGTGTCCATCAAGGGCCAGTAGGACGCAGCGGAGTTTGTCTCATGATAAACCTTACTAGACATAATGATCAACTAATACTCTGAACAAATTATTATATTGCACTTCACCACCAGAGGGACGAATTCCTGCCATTGTGTAAACACGTCATTGCTTTAGTCTCCCTTTTTGTTTGACTATACTTTTATTATATGTCCCATTTTTCTTTTGTTGCTTCTCGTTCGTGATCGTTTTATTTCTTTCAGCATTCGTGTATTCTTGAAGTATTTAAAAACACATCGTAAGTTTTGCTCGGATACAACGCTTCTCTTGGGAGTACAGGTTTAGATGTGCCAGCCCCTCCTCTTATGAAATATTACGCAATACTTATAAGATTTATTACGCAGGAGAGATTTATTACGCAAGAGAGAGAGAGAGAGAGAGAGAGAGAGTGAAAACGTTGTTGTTGTCGTTATTATTGTTGTTGTTGCGATTGTGGTTGATGAAACAAAACAGTCCCGTTCGTAAAAACATAAATGAAACGTTTACCCAAGACGACCACGTTTCCTTGAGGGGGTGGTGGTGGTGGTTGGGTAACACACAGCGCCTCCTCGCCTCGACGCTATGCTGGTTTCCTTCCCCCCGTGGTGAGGCCTGACCTGCAGTCCTTGTGTTGGTGCGCCAGCTTGGCTTTGCAGCGGGATTCACTATAGGACTTGAGGACTCGTTTTAGGGCTTCATTCACTCCTTTTCTGAGTTTTGACTCATAAACTTTAACGGATTTGCATGCGTTCACACACACACACACACACACACACACACACACACACACACACACACACACACACATCATATTGTTCATAAGAATCCGGATGCAGCTGACTTTCTTGGGCTCTAATCTGAACGTATTTGTGGTTGGCTTTTCCTTTCCTTTTTATTTTTTTTATTTTTTTTATCGTCTTTAGGGTGGGTTATAAAGGAGACTGGCGGCCGCCACCCGCACGTCACGCACACGGGCGGCGGTGCTTCATTCGGGTGAACGTCAGGGTTGTGGCTGAGCACCTTACAAGGAGACGAGCTACAGGTGTAAGCACTTTTCCATAAGTTGCACACATCACCATTACAGGTTACTCACGCCCCTGCATCAATTAGTTTACATGTGAGTCTCTCTGTCTTCACTTCATCGGAGCGTCGCGTCGGTGGGGCTGCCAGCTTCGCCCTGCAGCACTCCAGCCACCGCCACCCACCCTTTCCCCTCCACTTTCGTTCCCACCATTCCTTTGCGCACAGCAATTTTTGACAAGCTGTAATGGTATGTCAAACCACAGAAACATAAAGAGCACAAAGAACACAGGAGCATTTGTCTCTCAAATTCTATGTTTATCCGTACGTGCAGACACATCTTGCGCCCAAGTCACGCAAGTATACACGCACAGTGCATGTAAGGTGCGTAAATGCGGCAATTGAGTCACTATCCAACCTCAGCTCAGCAGGTAAACAAGTGCATCCTTTGGCCACGGAAGGTAAAACTGTTAGCCTTTTGAAACTATTATTTTTTTCTGTTATCTTTTCTGCTCGAGCACTGAGGACTGGTTGGTATTCTCCCGTGCCGTCCACCTCCTCGTGTTTTAGACCGCCTTTTATATTGCTGTGGCCAATAAGGGACACACACACACACACACACACACACACACACACACACACACACAGGGTCGGGGTCTGGTCTGCACAACCCAACAAGGAGGCTCAACGCCCACACGGACCTGCATTGCTTTGGACTAACACACATGCCTACACTTGTACAGAACACCGCACCACCACCACCACCACCACCACCACTCCGCGACTGCAACACCAGAATCACAATACCACTGCAGCATGCCTCAGTAATCCACCATTACCAATATCACAGACTCCACTGCACCACACCGCCACCATCATCACACATTACCACAGAACATCATTAGAATCTGCCACATGCCAGCAACAGTCACAAATCACCACCGCGCTGGGTATCTGTGACACACACACACACACACACACACACACACACACACACACACCGACAGACAATCACTTAACACAGGTATAAAACGAACAGACAATCACTTAACACAGGTATAAAACGAAGAGAGGGAAGTGGAATAACTACGAAATGACCCTTTAATGGAATTGATGCACATTTTCATTTAGTTGCGGCAATAAATCGACAACAGTGTATAATCTGGGCCGCAGTGTGTGTTGCCTCGTCCCACGGGAGCAAGCGAGTGAGGGGGCTGCCTGCTGCCGCTGTTCCTGCTGCTGCTGCTGCTGCTGCTGCTACTGCTATACTGCTACTGCTATTACCACCACTCCGAGGCTGGAAGCGGTTCTACCAAACAATGCGATATTTAAGTGGAGATGATATAGATTTAGATAAGCACTTGGACAGGCAATAGATTGTTGTTTGGGAAATTGGAAGGTTATCGTAGTTACGTTTTCAGTGTTAATGTTTAAATGGGCGCGGAGGCAAGTAAATAGTTTGATAGTGAAGGAAATTGTTAGTTTAGTGTAGATATTTCTCCAGTGTTAGTGTGTGAGCCAATTATCTTAATGTTATCTTAAATTTCATTGGAGGACATTTATAGCGTGTGATGACGATGATAGTGTTGGTCAGCCATGCATAAACCTTTGAGCATTTTATGGCCATTCATTCCTCATCTTTAATCATCATTGCTGACGTTATCTGCATTGTTACAGTAACCACTTGTTTCTTATGCGTCATCGACATGCATGGCAAGCAAGCATCTGAGGCTAAATATACTTCTGCTTTGCTCATTTAGTCTAATCAGCCATACTTGAGCTAAACCACGATTCATTTTCCACACGAAACGCATGATTCAGGCAAAGATCCTAAGTAAAGCAAAGTGAAATGTAGGGCGGTTCACACGGCGTAGTATTGAGTGCGGTAGTAATAAATCATGTCGTTCACCAGGAAGCACCACGGTTGTATTAATCAGAGCATCCCTCGTGTGCTTCACCCACCAGCTCCACATCTA
>NC_059291.1:5699186-5724186 GCF_017591435.1 Portunus trituberculatus
TGTTGCTTCGCCCTCCAAATCCTGAATCTGATTGGTTCTTGCAGATTGGGCAGCTTCTCTATCTCTCTATCTCGCTCTCTGGCTCCCTCGCCTTTTTTTTTTTTTTTTTTTTGCGAGTGTGTGTGTGAGAGAGAGAGAGAGAGAGAGAGAGAGAGAGAGAGAGAGAGAGAGAGAGAGAGAGAGAGAGAGAGAGAAACAAAAACAGATAGATAGACAGAGATAGAGTGCCTAGCAAAACTACACAACGAAAAAGAAAAAGGAGGAGGAGGAGGAGGAGGAGGAGGAGAAGAAGAAGAAGAAGAAGAAGAAGAAGAAGAAGAAGAAGAAGAAGAAGAAGAAGAAGAAGAAGAAGAAGAAGGGCGAGGAGGAGAAGAAAGAGTAGTTGGTGAAGGAGACGCTGGCTGGACCTGAATTTCGTAGTGTGGAATTTTCAGACTCCGTTAAGGATGAGAGCCACAAGAGAGGTGGGTGCCCGACGCTCGCTCTCCCGCCGGCGTCTCCTCTCCCCAGCGCCGCTCCCGTGGGACTGAGGAAGGGTGTGGTGGGCAGGGAGGCGGGAAGACGTAGGAGGAAATGTTGTGGGGGACTTATGGAAGGGCTAGAAGTGGTGATGTCGCTGGGAGAGGAGTGTGAGGTGTGGTGATGACTGTGTGTTGGTTCTTACACGTGGTGATGAGAAGACAGTATCAAATTTAAGTGGTCTGTGTAGGTATGGGTGTTGCTTTTTTAGATTTGAGAGAGAGAGAGAGAGAGAGAGAGAGAGAGAGAGTCAGTCAGTCAGTTTAGTCATGTCCTGAACAGGGAGATCAAATGTTGTCTTGTCTTCAATTTTCGTGTAGTATCGACAGCAAGTCATGAGTTACGGCCTTGCTTCCATGCACGTGTTACCGGCACGTGAGGATCATTTGCGGGTTGTGTGTGTCTCGTGATTCGCTCCCTGTTTATGTTTTTCTCTTTTTTTTTCCTTTTTTAAGTTAATTTTTAGTTGAATTTCATAGGTGACATGAATAGTAACATTTGTTATATTATCTCTCTCTCTCTCTCTCTCTCTCTCTCTCTCTCTCTCTCTCTCTCTCTCTCTCTCTCTCTCTCTCTCTCTCTCTCTCTAGTGCTTGATTAGACTGAGTTCCCAAGCGGTTTGCGGTGCGGTGCGGTGCGGTGCGTGTTGGCTCGGTGTTGTTGGTCGTGGTGTTGGTGGTTGTGTTGTGGCGGCGTCCTCATGGTAATGGTCACTAAGCGTGGTGGGACATTCTTTGCTGGGACACTGCTACCTTCACCAGTATTTCATGTAAGACACGTACTGCTTTGAAAAAAAAAAAGAAAAAAAAAGGAAAGGCTTGGTAATGGTGGTGGAAGCACCTATACGTACGTACCTTTCTTCTTCACATTTCTCGTATGCATTGTTTCCTAAAGTGTTGATGTCATGTTCTTCAAAAAAGGTCTTAGGAAAAAAAATGAAGAAAAATAAAGTAATGTGTTTGTTGTTGTTGTGGTAATGGTAACTGTATTCATTATGATTTACGTTTTATTTTTTTAGGATAATTAAGGAATATAGAGAGATAGATTGGTAGATAGATAGATAGATAGATAGTAGCCATAGTAGTAGCAGCAGTGTGGCAGCTGATCTTTATTCCCTCCTCGTTTTCTTTACAGCATTGGATGTTACCAGTTTCTCTTAATAATGGTTATACGGACCACTCTCAACTATAAACATCGACAAGTTATTCCGTGCTGGCAATTTCGCGCTGCTCTTTTTTTTTTCTAATTCTCTTATAGGTGGATTCGTTTCTAGTCTTCCTTTTTTTCTATGGACTTAAACACTTCGCCGGCAACGAGGAGGGACTAAGGTAGACATGCAATGGGAAATTTTGAAGGACTCGAACACTTGAATCAACTCCACAATCACGCAGGAACGATCTTTGTCTCTATATTCTGGAGGTGCAAGATAAAAAAACAAAGACTGGAAGAGAATGAAGCAGGTTGTGACTCTTTCTTTTTTGTTATTAAAGTGTCGCTGCTTCGGTTAGCTTCGTGAACCATTCGAGCTGAGGAGTTGAACGCAGGAACTGAGAAGTGAAGCCTTTTAATTTCTATCAACCTAGAAAAAAGAGCAAAATATATTTATGGTTTAAATATTTGTCAGATTCAGAGAGAGAGAGAGAGAGAGAGAGAGAGAGAGAGAGAATTTTCTTTGCACAAAGTCGTAGTCAGAATCTTTCCAAACTTGTCCTCCCCTTAGGAAGAACTCAGCCAACTTTCAGAATGTGATACAGAACGTGAAACTTTTCTATACATCAGAGAACTTTCATACACACACACACACACACACACACACACACACACACACACACACACACACACACACACACACACTTTCATCCACAAGATCAATGGATAACAATAAGAGAGTAACTTTTTACATCACGCACCGAGCCACCAAATCGCTGTCCTGTTGAAGAAAACTGCGAGGTGGCCCATACTTATTGTCTCTCTATCTCGTGCATACCATTAGAACGCCGTCAGGAGGAGAAGGAGTGGGAAGGGACGTGCAGCAGGTTAAGGCGTGGTGGTGGCGGCTGTGGTGTGCGGTGGTGTGTGTGTCAGAGTGTGGTAGTGGTGAGGAAAAAGTTCAGACGAGGGTAAATGGTCGTCGTGTCGTGTTCCACCTTTGCTCTTAAAACAATGGAAGCGACGGAAATAATCTCTTCCGCCACTTGTAAGAAGCACCCAGAGGAGGCGCGCGCTCAGGCAGGGAACAATATGCTCTGCGCCGTACAAAGGGTGAGGTCAGAATACTTCCTCGAGCTGTGAGTACCCGCTGGGATAAACACAAAGCTTGGGAAACACAGGCGTCTAATTGCTTGCATTTGTCGTGTGGTGCAGGTATGCCAGTGGCGTGCGAGTGGAGGGCAGAGAGACGCTCCTTCCTCCCTCACTCGCTGTGCCTCGAGGGATCGGGGTTACCTGTTTTGGGTTACGACGCCCTGCAATTGCTTTTTTCCTCCCTCTCTGTGTAATATAAGTAACTTTTTTACTGAATACATTGCCAGCTATTATGCGGACTTGTTACGCTCTTTCTTTTTGCTACAAGTTTTTTCTCTCTCTAGTTCTTTTGATGCGGTAAGGAATATTTGCCAGTACAATCTCTCTTCGCAAAGTAAAAGCCAGTATTATGTATGCGTAGATGTGCATGCTTGTCAAACTCGACCTGCACATTTTCAGACCAAGACTCCTCCGTAGATTCAGAGCGTAGGTTTTGATCAAGTATAATCTGGCGTGGTCCTGGTCGCGCTGCCGTCACTACTAAGCAGAGGCATCCGCGCACTTTCCCCCATCGTCGTCATCGCTATAATGTCGCTTATCGCATCTCGCTCTCACGCTTGAGCTGCTTTGCTTCACTTAGATTCCGGAACGGTGAGTGCAGACTGCCGCCGCCCAGCGCAGGGACGACAGCCAATGACTCTATTAAGACAGCTGAGGAGACGCCGCGCATCGCTGTTATTTCCTGGCACGAAGTAACATGCTAACTTCACTATCACTTTGCCATGACGGTGGATTTAGTACGGCTACTATATCACTTTTGATGGAGTATTTTCCTCTCTCTCTCTCTCTCTCTCTCTCTCTCTCTCTCTCTCTCTCTCTCTCTCTCTCTCTCTCTCTCTCTCTCTCTCGTTCGTCAGCATCAGAATTCTAATTTATTCTTGTCCTACCAAAATAAAGGCATTCCGCGTATCAGCACCACGCGCTGCTCCCGTCCTCTTATCGGTCAAGGCCTCACTTCAACAAGAGCCGCGTAGTTGAGCACCGCTGTGATTACATGTGCGCATCACTCTATCATCGACGTCTTGCATCCCACACAGAAGTAGTCCACATCTTTGCTACGGCGGTGGTGGTCTTTAACCCAGCTCGAGGCCTCTCGCTGGGCCGGTGTGCCTCCTCCTCCCCGTCACCGTCGCCTGCAGACACCAACGCATTATTTTTGCGTGGTTACATTGTCAAAGATTGCATACTGTATATTTGTTTAACATCAGAGGAGAGTGAGTGTTAGGTAGATGGATGCCTTAGAATGTCAGAATGTTGTTGGGTGAGAGAAGGAGGAAGAAAAATAAGACGGAAAAAAAATAATAGAAGCACTGCATAAAATCAGCATGGTAAATATTTATCTGAAAGCAATAAAGACAGGCGGCTTAAATTTATAACACATGGGAAAGAAGAATAAACTCTCCTTCACTGCACCATTATCACCACCACCGACGCCGCCGCCGCCGCCACACAAATCCTGACGTAATTGAAAAAGAAATTAATTAGGAACACCTGTTTATTCGCCGGTATTCTCTCCTGTCCCAAGTGCTTCAGTTGATTACAAGCCCCCAGGAACCCAAGTCCAGGAGCAGGTTACCGTCAGTGAACCTGTCGCACCTGTCAGTCGCCGCCGCCCAGCCAGTCCACCGCCGCTGCCGCCGCCGCGCCTCCCTATCCTGCCGCGCACGGACGAAGAGGGGAAGGATACCTGTGCGTCGATTTCTGAGCACGTCACTGGCTTGAGAAAGTCATCGTGGAATATACAATAGTGATTCGAGTGATTAAGCTTTAGTGTAATCATCATCGCAGTTGACGGATGATGCACGCTAAATGTCGGGCTTGGCAGTCACCGTGCTGGAGTTCGACCTGTCTTCATGAAGCAGCGTGGCTATTAGCTTCACGGGAGGCGCAATTTCTCACCGGTCTTACAATTTGCACCTTATAAAGGCCATCTACCGTCACGAGACAAGCAGCAATTAGTGCAATCTGGCTTATTTATATGTCAGCCAATGAAACTGGGGTCTTAGAGTAGAAGGACCAATGAGCGAGCCGGGTGGGTGCTAAGCTCCTCCCCCAGCGTCCCACCCCTGCCGAGCTCCCCCAAGGATGGGTGCAGGAGCCACCTCTGTTTCAGTTGACGGGGAGACCTGCGCTCGTTGGGTTGGTGGTGGTGGTTCTTGGCGACACTGCTCTGGTGTGTCTGTGAAGTAGTGAAGCGCGTAAAAGGATGTGATGGGCGTAATGCAAAGGAACACGGTTTTCTTGTAAGATGCTCTTTAAAGGCAAGAGTTCCAAGCTGGAATTGTTAATTGAAAAAATACAAGCCAACAAGGAAAACGGCACCGACAGTGAAACCGGCAGTGTGGCGAATGAAGGTAAGTGGGCAACCACAGTGTTCATAGGTTAGGCGTGGCCCGCTGCGCCGCCTGTTCCACTCACCACACCCTCAAGTTAATGGGTCCGATTGCAATAATTCTTAGTTTCGTTTGCCTCGCCTCATATTAGTAATTTATGAATTGTCTTTACTTTTGGATGATGGTCGAAGGTGATGAGGCCAAACTACACGCCTGTCTTAGTGACGGTGAACAAAAAATAAACGTATCATGTTATTATATTGTGATATTTTGGCGTTTCATCAACTCTGCTAAACTGATTGTGCAGGGACTAGTCTCTCTCTCTCTCTCTCTCTCTCTCTCTCTCTCTCTCTCTCTCTCTCTCTCTCATTAATATTGTCATTCTCTACATAACCCTTCAATTAGCAGCCTTATTGTAAAAAGTGAAGCACCAGCGTTTCTCGTATTAATGTATGGATTCGAGCAGAACTCGAACGCTTCTCAATAGGATCACACTTCTATGTAATTCATGCTTCATGGTGTCGATTACCTGTTTCACTTTTGAGCATGAAATTCAGACTGGAAAGTTTGGGTCAGTTTTAGTGTGTACATGTTTTCATGCTCTTCATTATATTTTGTTCATCTAACATTAACTAAAATAAGTGGGTGAATGTGTGGCCAATTTATGAAACTCGTCCTGGCCACTCTTCCAAAGAGCACTGGCTTGTCCAGCTGCTGTGGGGCTTGAGCGGCGACGGCGGCGGGATGAGTGGTGGTCTGAGATGGGCTGGAGCTTCGCCCGTTGTCATGAAGGCGACGAAAGTTCAGTAGCGTACACATTCCAGGTCAGATAGTGATAACTGAAATGAGAATCGGTGATTTGTATTGTTTGATTGAGTTTTGTGAACTTCCTGCGTCTGTCTCCCGGCCGGGTCATGGCTGCGGAGTAGCCAGGTCAGCTTTTGAACGCGGTCGAGCGTGTCGCTGTTACGTTCCCTAATGGCTGAGATTACTGAGAGAAGCATTATCTTATTCGTTAAGTTTAGTGCAGGTGATGTGGTCCTGTCATGTCCAAAGGTGTTATTAGGGGCACTTATAGTTTTACTGAGCGTCGTAACCCAGCATTATTCGGAAAACATGTCATGAGTAATATGCAAAGAAAGCATAATCTAAATTCATATGTTGTCAGACTTTCATTGATGTCTTATGTTGTTCGTTCTTGGGAATGTTTATTACGCAGTCACCTGCTGCCATGCGTCACATAATTTCCCAAGTTCTCATGAAAATCCGTACCTGCTTCTCATAGTTTTCTTTCCTCACCAATCTGCGCTCTTGCTCTCAGGCGTCGCTTCCCCATCTTCCCTCCACTCCTTGCTGCATGTATTCTGCCTCAGTTCACTCTCACATTCTTCTGAGCGCGCTCCCTATACTATATAGTACTGAGTGTCGCTCTGGGGCAAATTTAGCATCAAACTGCGTGAATGAGTGACCGCAGCTCTAATGAGACAGAGCGAGAATAATCTTTGTGTCGATTTTGCTGATGCCCAGGAAAGCACGTCACTCTTCCCGTGCCGACTGAAACACTATACGAGATAATCACGCGCTACGGCTTAACGTCGCTTGTCAAAACTCCATTCTACACTCTACGGGCTGCGGTTGCCTCGCCTCCGTTGTCAAAAGCAAAGCAATGGTGATAGATAAGAAAGTTGAGCCTTCCCATCCATAGGAACACGAGGAAGAAAGATCACTAAGACTGTATTGCACTGGAAGTGAAGATTTCTTACTTTCCATCGGGAGACAGTCTCCAAGCAGTGCTCGGAGAAACTGTGAAAAGAAAAAAAATGAATAAAATAATAAAAAAAGAATATATATATATATATATATATATATATATATATATATATATATATATATATTTGGTAGACCTTTCAATGGTTTGTTAACTGCCTGTCTTTTCCTTGTCATAGTTGCAATGCTGCTAGAGAGTGGCAGTGGTCCAATCCTGAACACAGTAAAGTAATTCAGAATATCTATCGCAGTGCAGCTCAGGCACGAGGGTAATGTAGCAGCAGAACAGTCCTCACCTCCTTGGGAAGTGGAATGTTGATAGCGTGCGGGAAGGTTGTTGCGCGCGCACAGGGTGATGCGTGAGCGTGTCCCAGGGGTGCTGTAGTGGTGCACGAGGCCCGTGGGAGGCCAGAACAGCCACTCAACGCCAATCTATCCTGCTCGTCGGCACTGGCCTCGCTCAGACCTCCACCCAACCAACTCCACAACCTCCTCCTTCGAGCCAACCTTTCCACCCCTTCCGCTATATAGGTGGCAGTGTCATTGAACCTTAATGCTTTGTAAGTAATGTTATTACATAGATTTGAATGAAGCCTTTCCACTATTTGTCAAAATGTGCTGCGTCTGACTGCTACAAAATAAGTGTGTGTGTGTGTGTGTGTGTGTGTGTGTGTGTGTGTGTGTGTGTGTGTGTGTGTGTATGTATGTATGTATGTATATATATATATATATATATATATATATATATATATATATATATATATATATATATATATATATATATATATATATATATATATATATATATATATATATATATATATATATATATATATATATATATATATATATATATATATATATATATATATAAACACACCGGAGTTTGCTCCTCCTCCTCCTCCTCTTCCCACGGGATGCAGCTTTAGTCTTCCAAACAGGGCCATCTACATCTCCACATCTTGACCTTTCTGTATGTCCCTCCTGGACGCACCACTTTTCCTCACTCCTCGCGGACGCCTCCCCGTTCCCCTTACAAAGCCCAGCACCCGTGGCCACAGGGAGCACCACGTCAAGCCGCGTCGTGTTGCACCAGCTGGGAGGAGTGAGGACTCCGCCGCTACAAATAAGGTCGCCTCCCATCGGGGCCCTTCTGCTTCTCTCCTCCGGCCTTCCCCTGAACAATGAGACATTCCCTTCCAGGCTTCACCCTCTCGCCTCCGTGCCTTCCCTCGCCCACCAAACGGGTAGGGTGGGGAACAGCCGCGGCGGATTCCCTTGGGAGGCACTTGGAGCGGGCGGGGGCAGACTGGCAGGCAGAGTGTCGTGGCCTCCCCTGGGGCCTGGTGTCCTCCAGGGGCGCCGCCTGCAGGGTGGAGGATCAATACCCGCCCCACCTGCCCCTGCTCTCCTCGGCCTTCCACCGCCCTCGCCACCACTCCGCCGCTCCAACCAGGCCGTGTGTAGGACTAGACTTCTGTCCTAGGCCTCCTTTTATGTATGTTTTCCCTATAATGGTCATAAGTCCCTTGTCGCTTCAGGTGAGGTTTGCACTCCACTTGTTGTCTGCTCATCAATAGGAATTTCATTCTAAGGCAGCTCGCTTTCAGCCACACTTCAGCCGTGCATATATATATATATATATATATATATATATATATATATATATATATATATATATATATATATATATATATATATATATATATATATATATATATAATTTTCTTTGTCAGCCATGAGCTTGTCTCCCCTCTTCCATCCTCAACGTCGTGTTGCGGTAGTGACGCCAAGTTGTTTGTGTTCATGCATAGCTGTGGTTATTATTTCCTGGTGTTGCGATGTGAAAAGGCTCAGCACGCGCGATCGGTCTGGGAAGAGTTGGCTTCCTTGTATATTAGTTTTGTCCTCATTATTCTTTTCACACATTTTTGCAAAACCTTGGTGGGGGGAAGGTTGCGGAGGGTGAGTGGTGCCAGGCTTGTTACAGATGAGATGCCGTAATTAATGTATCGGTTCGATCTGAAGCGTTAGCCGGAACATGAAATTTTGTCATTATTGCTTGGGTCTTTTCTTCCGCCTGGTAGAGCGTCACAGGCTTAGCGTTGATGCCTTCCCCGCCTCATCCGCGAAACATCTCTCAATTTTTTTTAAAAGATCACGAATTGTTCGGTTCGTTCCCTTATTTCCCAAGGTGTTGTGTATTTGAATTCCTATTTTTATTTTCCAATATCCGTGTTTCACTTTCCTCCGAACTCTGCGGAGCTTCCCAAACCACGGACGTGCCTTCAGCCTCCGCCAAGGGTTCTCGCCCTCCCTCCTTCCAGCCCCGCCGAGCCCTCCCAGTCAGTGTAGTGGAGGGAGTAGTGCCGGTAGTCCCCAGGGGTCTTCAGCCTCCCCAGGGGCCGCGGGGTTCGGGTGGGGATCAATACGAAGCCTTGGCGCCGTCCCGCTCCCCAGCTGAGTGCCTGGCCCACCTGGGGCTGACCCACCTGGGGCAGACCCACCTTGGGAGCGGCTGGCTACGACCACATCTCCACTACTTGTATAGAACACTATCGCATTAGTTTACCAGAAAGAGTCAGTGTAGGTGGTCAGTGCGAGTACAAGGCTGTGGGGCCGCTCGGCTATCTTGCCTCTTGCCGCTCACTTCCTCGCTCACCCTCACTCCCCAGCAGGAAAGAATCACTCGCTGCGCTACTTTAATTGGGAAGTTTAGTATAGCTTAGCAAGGTTGCAGGTTACAAATATTGAACGGGGTGATGTGACACTGTAACGTCGGACACTTCTGCAACAACCTGCATGCATGTGCTGCATTGCCACCATGAGCTGGCCAGCCGTGTACTCCGATGGGATTAAAAAAAAGAATTCCGATCAACCTCGGCATAGGCACAAGCCACGGGTCACCGCACAGGGCTCAGCACAAGTGGTCAGCCGTTCACAGAACAGTGGTGGCTGTAGGAGAGGTGGGGAAGAGACTGCACTCTTAACGTACGGCCGTAGACACACTGTTGCTATTTCTGCTTTTGAAGTAATTTCTCGTGTCACATGCATGAAGTCTTAATACTAAAAAACCAAGAAACACCTGCATTCAGTCACTACAGAGTCTAGTTAAGAAGTAAATCTCGAGGCGAGCATCGTGCAGGTATGAAGTGTTAAATTGAATGTCAAGATAAAACGCCGCCGCCGCTACTCTGTAGTGTTTTTACTTGTGATGAATACGTAACATTAGTTAATGATGTTGACATCGTGTTGTAGACATCACATGTGAAGGTGAGATGCATCAGGAAGCTGAAGGGGGAAGGTGCAGGTGATGTGATGGGGAGGGGAGTGAGACTTGGGATGTCATTACTAACAATATTCGTCAATGGCAGTTTTGTGTTCTGCCTGGAATGGATGAAAGTGTGTGTGTGTGTGTGTGTGTGGTGTGTGTGTGTGTGTGTGTGTGTGTGTGTGTGTGTGTGTGTGTGTGTGTGTGTACACATACACACGTCGCAGCGGTGTGTGTACACACGCCACACCACAGAGACGTAATGGTGACGTACGGCAGCGTGTGTAGTTGATTGTGGTAGTGGAGCAAGAATTGGCAGCTGACGACAGTGGAACAATGGTGAAGCAGAGTTTGGTGTAATTCTGGGAGGTGGGCGCCGGCGGCGGTGTCCCCGGGGAGCCAGCGCCGTCCTCCCCACGACTCCCCAGGGGGTCTTCCCTCCCTCGCCCTCATGCGAGGGGGAGGCGTGGTGGCGCCGCGGGAGTGTGGCAGTATGGGTGTGGTGGATGTGAGCGAGGCTAGTTATGTGGGAGGGATGTGAAGGTTACGGCAGCAGTGAGGTGGCGACCCTACGTGTGTGTGTATGTGTGCGTGGCGTGCTGCGAGGAGCTGTGTCTGCACGCCGGCGTACAGACCAGTTGACGGGGCGGGCGGCGGCTGGCGTGTCTGGTGCGCCGTGAGGTGAGCCATGTTCATACACCCGTGTTGATAATACTTTGTGGCACACACACACACACACACACACACACACACACACACACACACACACACTAAAACGCAAGACATGCCATTCTGTACAACGTGATCGCGACAACGCTGCCTTGGAAATGCAGTGCAGATACATGTGAGTGAACGCTTCCCGGCAATGTCAAAAGTTCCCCGCTTGTCTCAACGTTCCGCGGTTTGCATCAGTGATAGCATGGCAGACTGAAACAAGACGGTCCACATGTGTATATTTTTCATTCTAACTTGCATGAGTAAATTATTGTGTCGATTGTGAATTTTATTTCCTTCTCTTCACATCGTATTAGTTTGTCACTATACTTTGGCTCTGCTCCAAATAGTCAGCGTCCCGGAGATATTACAAAGAAGTTGGTCCAAGTTGTCTTTGCCTGAATGAGGATTGTTACTCAGTCACCTGCGTAAGCTTAACTCCTTCAGTACCGTGACGCGTTTTCCTATTCATCCTGGTTACTATTTGGTGATTTTATACAGCTTCAGAAACTCGGGTAGGGATTAAGATAGTGTAGATTGTGGCCATTGATCTTCTGACCTCCACAGACCCTTCTTAATGTCAATAAAATCGTCTAATCATACCAAAAACTCAATGCAAAAATGCGTTCCAGTACTAAAGGGGTTAAGAAGCACACGATTGTTACTTGTGTAATTCACCTCCTCGGTCGTCTACTGGTCACCCAGCCAGTCTTCCCCATTACGGAGCAACCTCAGAGCTCATAGACCGATCTTCGGGTAGGACTGAGACCACGTGTGTGTGTGTGTGTGTGTGTGTGTGTTTTCAGTCTGTCTGTTTGTCGATTTGTATGTTATTTCTTCCTTTTGCGTTAAAGTCTGTATTGTACTGTGTCTCCCTCACCTCGCCCATTGGCATGAGTTCAAAAGGCTGCACGTCCCTTTCCATTCCTCTCCTATAATTATCCTTCTCGGTATTACCAGCACTGCTGCCGCCCACGAGGTACAGTGTTTCAAACCAGAAAGGAATGAGGAACAGAGTTAGACAAGTCATTTTCATTACCCAAGAAATAGTTTCAGAAATTGGAGCAAATTGTAATGCAAGTTTTCTGAAGTTTTTTTTTTTTTTTTTTTCATTAAAAGTACGCAATATTTTTTTTTTTTTTGTTGGAATAAGTTTTTGAATTAATGTCGATTTCATTTATCTATTTATTTGTTTATTCATTTTTGTTATATTTTTAATGCTTCATTGATGCATGTTCGGAGTCGTGTGTTCCTGTCCTTCTCTCCTCCAGCTACATATTGCTCACCCACTGAAGGCTTCATTTAGAGACCTCGGAGATACACTTTTAGTTTACTTATGTTTTGACGAAATAAATTCGCATGCAAAAAAAATTTAAATAAAAAAAAAAAGAGTGAGGCATTGCATCCTGGTGGGCTCTCCCATGCCCCGCTGCTGTGCCACCGGTGCCGTGTTTCAACAAATTAGTACTTTGTTCAAGTCCCAGGCAGACTGACAGTGCGGATGCGTCCTGCGACTGGCGGGAAACGTACTCATCTCTGTTTCGGTAAATTTTCATTTCGCACTGAGTATTAAATTTGATTTACAACGCTTTTTTTTCATTAGCTCTAGCAACATTAGCACACAACATGCTCACCCTTTTCAAAATGGCGAGGCAGGCGTGCATGATGAAAACAGTGGCGCAACATTTTCAGTGTCGCGAGGGTTCTCTTGACGGGCAGGGTGAGGGGCGGGAGGGGCGGGGCGGGGCTAGGCTTCCGCTACCACCTGTCACAGCCGCAAAGGAGACACTCCAGGTTTAGCATTGGGATTTTACTCCACAAGGGCGCCGTGGTAATAAGGGCACTATGACGCACACGTCAAGGCGGGCTGGACGTAGCGGGCGCCTGGGGACACCACCTAACGCGGTGCTACGGAGTGAGTGCGCCTCAAGGGGCAGATGTTCCGCCTCCTCCTGGACGCCTTCATCTCCTCGCTCCCTCCTCAGGTTCCTTATGTCCTTCTCCCTGTGGAAACATTCCCTCCCTCCTCTCAGGCCACATCTGCCGTCTCCTCTTTCAGACTTTCCCTTCTTACTGCATCACATTTGTTCCTTCCCCCCCGGAGCAGTGTAAGCCGCCCCCGAGGCCTCACCTTCCCCTCCCCCTCAACTACTTCATTGCAGTCTGTCACTATTTTCTCCCTTTTTCAGTCTTCCCCCTCCCTCTGTCATATTCTCCGTCTTTTTCCCCTCAGACAGTGTTCCTCCTCTTTCACGCATTCCCTTGCCCTAGCCCCCACTTCCCTTCCCTGGCCCTCCCTACAACCGGTCGCCAACGCCCTCCACTCACCACACGTCGCACTCGGCGTGTTTTCCATCTCCTTTACATTCCATTTTACTTTTCCATGTTGTTTTTTTTTACTCCTGCTTCGATTCGCCCACTGGTCTTGCTGCCTCCCTCTTGCATTTACGAATTTGTTCCTCTGAATTGTTTAATATTTAGCCACGGACGTATGCTTCGACTAGCTTGCTCTCTCTCTCTCTCTCTTTCTCTCTCTCTCTCTCTCTCTCTCTCTCTCTCTCTCTCTCTCTCTCTCTCTCTCTCTCTCTCTCTCTCTCTCTCTCTCTCTCTCTCTCTCTCTCTCTCTCTCTCTCTCTCTCTCTCACACACACACCGCGTAGTGTAGTGGTTAGCACGCTCGATTCACAATCGAGAGGGCCGGGTTCGAGTCCCGGTAAGCGGCGAGGCAAATAGGCAAGCTTCTTAATGTGTGGCCCCTGTTCACCTAGCAGTAAATAGGCACGGGATGTAACTCGAGGGGTTGTGGCCTCGCTTTCCCGGTGTGTGTTGTGTGGTGATGTGGTCTCAGTCCTACCCGAAGATCGGTCTATGAGTTCTGAGCTCGCTCCGTAATGGGGAAGACTGGCTGGATGATCAGCAGGCGACCGAGGTGAATTACACACACACACACACACACACACGTCCGGTAGCTCAGTGGTTAGAGCGCTGGCTTCACAAGCCAGATGACCGGGGTTCGATTCCTCGGCCGGGTGGAGATATTTGGGTGTGTCTCCTTTCACGTGTAGCCCCTGTTCACCTAGCAGTGAGTAGGTACGGATGTAGATCGAGGAGTTGTGACCTTGTTGTCCCGGTGTGTGGTGTGTGCCTGGTCTCAGGCCTATCCGAAGATCGGAAATAATGAGCTCTGAGCTCGCTCCGTAGGGTAACGTCTGGCTGTCCTATCAGAGACTGCAGCAGATCAAACAGTGAAACACACACACACACACACACACACTAATAATCTTGTAACCGCAACATATCAATCGAAAAAAGCTATTCCACATCATGCTTCACTTCTTTGGTATTCCTCGTCACGTCCGGTTTGACAACGAGGCTCGCACATTGATGCAAGGAAATACATCATCTTCGCAACACTGCAAGCTTCATCCGCCTCTTTAGGAAATGTGCGGTAATTTCAAAGCGTTAAGAGATTATCGTAGTTTCTTTGTTGTAGAGTTGAATAAGCTGACCATTAATTAAAAAGTGTAGTCTCTTATCATGAAGCCTGTGGTTAAAAATCTCACAGGTTAATATAGAAACGAATCCCTCTTTTTTCAGTAGCAAATCAAAATGAATTGGGAAACGTGTTATTATTTTTGTGTGCGATTTGTGAGTGAGTAACAGATTCGCAGTTGTAAGAGTAGTGTTTCCTTCTATCAGCAAACCTTAGAACCGTCTCTCAGTGGCTGTATGCACAAAATTGTTTATGTTCAGCAGGATGTAGAGAAAGAATCTGAAAACCATCGGCAGCAGGTAAGCAAACGATGGACACCTGCAGACTTAACCCCCTTCAATACTGGGACACATTTTTATCTTGAGATTTGTGTACGATTAGACCATTGTATTGACACTAGCAAGAGTCTAAGGAGTTCAGGAGATTAATGGCCTCAATCTTTACTATTATGATTCCCCAAATAAGTTTTTGAAGCTGTATAAGATCATCAAATAGTAAGTAGAATGAATATGAAAACGCATCATGCTACTCATAGGATTAATAGAGCAGCATCTGGGAAAACGGATTTTTTTTGGCAAATGCAAGGATCAAATTTTCCATCGCCATATTTTTCTGTTATTATTCAGTTGTTGTTTATTTCTTTTTATTTATGTATGTTTGATAGGAGCAAGGCAGGGGTAGAGTTTGGCCAGTCGGGGCACGAGAGTGGGGTGAGGGGGGGTGGATTTTAGGGAGGGAGGTGCTGCACTACGCGACGTGCATAATGGCAGCCCCGCACCAGCATGACTGACCAACTAATGCGCAGGTGTTGATGAGAGGGCTACTAGGGTCAGAGAGAGAGAGAGAGAGAGAGAGAGAGAGAGAGAGAGAGAGAGAGAATGGTGTAAGGTATTCACTGCATCTCATCGTTTGTATTTCTTCCCATTACAGAAGTGAGTGTGGGCGGGTCTTCCTGGGACGTGGGTTCTGATGGGCGGGGTTCCCTGTCACCTGCATCATCTGCCACACCCACCTCTGCCTCGGAGACGGACGTGGAGGCAGCGGCCACGGTGGGCGTGACGCAGACCACGCCCTATCAGTGCTCCTTCTGTGACCGAGCCTTCCCCCGCCTGTCCTACCTCAAGCGTCATGAGCAGGTAGGGTGGCCTTCATACTCACCTGCCGACATTTTGCTACGTAATTAGTATCTTAGTGTCGCCGCTGTGCATGTTACCCATAGTGCAACAAGCAAGACAGGTTATGGAATCAAATTGGAAAGCTCTTCATCTTAATTGAAATTATTAATAGAATGCACTTCATAGGAGGCATTGTAAACTTATTATGGAGAGAGGTTTATTAGTATGTTAAAGACAGTTTTATTTTATTTTTCATTGGGAGCTGAAGAGTGGGTGGTAGGAAAAAGAAGTTTACCAAAGTTCATTGATCACAGATTCTATTTAGACGTATATACCATTGGCCTTTGACTCGTGGTTTGCACCAGGCACGCATGATGACCACTTCCATAATGCTTTCTTGCTTTCCTTTCAGCTGCATGTTAACCTGGGTGGAAAATTTACGTTTTGTGCATGTCTCTTGTCCCGCTGCTACCCTTGCCACCACTGAGCTTCATGGCTGACGCTTATCAACCCCTTCTAGAAAGCATGCCCTAGTCATTTAAGGCCAACCTCAACAAGATAACGTCCTCATAATATACTGGTAACGAGAGGAGCAGATATGAAGATTCCGGATCATGAAAAAACTGGTCAGTGGACCAATGTGTGGACGCAGGACAGCGTGTTTGCACATGTGGAAAAGGAACTGAGGGAGATGGAAGACAGACTGGGTCCCGTAAGGAAAACACTTACACTTTCCGGGGAATTGTTTAATTTCATCGAGATGGAACTAAAGAAATTAAATTCTACTGTGATACTAGAAAGTTCTCCTCGATTGTTTCCTGTAGGTGAGCGTTTCTCAGAAACATCTCGATCACTGCCGAATGCTGTGCCGTCTCATGGAAGGAAAGAAGCCAGGCGAAGAACAGTGTCAGCAGGAGCCCTGGACAACACACGCGGGAAGTCTAACACAAGACGCCATGTTAGTGTTCGCAGCGAGAGCACCGCGACAGGAACCTTCCTCTTAGGCTCAGCACAGTCCTCTGCGCAAAGTGGAGGGTGTTATCAGAATAGCAATAAGGAAAAAAATAAGAAATTGATTTACAGCAATGTCTTGAGCTTGAAAGATCTCGATCAGTCTCTACCACCTCATTCTATGAACTTCCGCTCCACATATCCTGCGGAACAAAAGGTTCCTGGAGAAGCTGCCCAGGACTGGGTGACGCGTGACCAAGTGTCGGGTGCACAGCGAAGCTGTAAGAGTTCCTTGGCACTAAAGAGGTGTGCAGAAGATAATGCAGGTAGAAATTTGTTTAAGAAAAGTAAAGTTGATACGAAAACAAAAATAGGAAAAGCCAAGAAAAAGGAAGAACCTAATGTTATTAGTCAGTGCAAAGGGAAAAACATAAATATAAATTTTCTTTCTGCAAACATACTAAATGGTGATAATTCTGTGTCCTGTGTGGGTGCCGGCGACACCCGACACTCTCAGCCATACACTTGGTCAGGCGACGGCCCCGCTCACACCAAGGCCTACCTCACGCAGCGCTGCATCCTTTCCACAGGTACTTGCCAAGGCATTCCACAAGTGCGCTCCAATACAAGGCAGAATCGCGTTGCTCTGGTGAACCAAGAACTCCAGCTTCAGGTTGACAGTGGAGCAGCACGAGTCACCAGTGTCCCAGGCAATGTAGCACCGCCTCTACAAGACATTGCTCTGCAGCCCCTGCTAGAAGTGCCTGTCTCTGAAGTATCAAGACCTCTGAAACTTGTGACCATCAGTCGTTCGGAAGAAATTTCAAGTTTGCCCAAAGAACAGTGCGCCTCGAAAGGAAATGGACAACTCAGTGAGGAAGCGCCGCAGTATTATTACTGCAACTCTTCCGTTGGTAGAACCACTACATTTTTTCCTCTGTTCTCCCCAGCAGTCCTGTGCATTTGTTCTACTCCTCGGGTGTGTGTGTTGTCACCCTCCACAGAAGCAGCGGGCCAGCACCAAGCTGTGTGTGGAAATTTGCCTCTTAAGGACAGTAAACGTAATCCACTGGAATCAAATGAAGCAAACAAACATGAATCACTCTGTGTTAGATTGGCAAATAGTTCTAAGCATGGAGAAGATTTACTGGAAAGTGAAAAGAATGAAAGCGGCAAATATTGCATGCTTTCACCAAAGTGCACCTCAACTTTGTGCAATGGTCAGGAAAACAAGGACACTTCTAAAACAGAATTTTCTTTTCCGCCTGCTAAGCCTTGTAGTGTGATCATCGAAGTGCCTCAGAAGAGCCTCGAAAAAGATATGAATGCTGGTGGGACTCCTGCACCCACCTCGCAACATGAGCCACCACAGAAACAAATACTAAATGTGGGAACAAAAACTCCCAGTCATCGCCGTGGCCTTAAAGCTAAGTGCGTCACCGATGCCTATGGATGCGGAGAATTTAAATGTGAAATAGCTGACGAACTCCTCAATAGAGACGAGAAATGTCTGTCAACCATGAATTCGTTGAACGTTGTGAACAAAACGGTCACCTGTACCGATCAAAATCCGTGCTTTATCCAGAGAAAGACTGACTTTAACGCCAATGGGGAAGAGTCAAGTTCGGTTAAGACGAGTTCCACGAGTGTTCTGGAATTCGTCCTCCCTGCAGCAGGTGTCGCAGGTGACAGCAGGGAAGACCAGACAGACAGAGAGACTCTTTCTGGCACGTCAACCCTTGATGTGGAGCCTGTAAGCAGGTTCTTGGGGAATGACGTATGTAGTGTTCAAATTCAACCCAGGAAGGCGCCTAACATAGTGAATGATTATGTGACTACCAATAACCAGACGATGCAGAACAGTAGGATTAATTCTGAGGAGAAGATATATAAGATTCTTTATGAAGAATCTTGTCAAAAAAGTCTAAGTACGAATACGCGTGACATCCGTTCAGATGAGATGAAGCAGCATGACCACCAGCACACACAACGCTCAGATCACAGAAAGGGTAACATGGAAAGCAGTGAATACCCAGCATTTGAGCGTCACGCTGAAGAAGTTAACCCGCCCGTCAACAGTGCCTTGTCTGGTGAGAGATTTAGTGCCATCCAAAATGAATCCACTATTACAAGCAGCCTCCATCAAACTTCATTGAACCTAGACTCCAGTGAAAGCAAGAAAACTTTGAAACGAAATTTTCAAAAGCTACAGCCATCGGAAATGGGTCCAAGTATTCAAGAGGTGTACAGAGCAGATGTGTTGTTGCAAGAAAATAAAGATGAAGGCTTGTCAATGTACACCATAAACTATCAGCTTTTGCCATCTTTCAAGGCAACCTGGGCTGCAGACAGTGCCATACTACTGAGACGCAACTCGCAAAGCACCTCCTCCGGCGTCCATAGCAACGTCACCAGTCTCAAGGGGCCGCTTCAGTGCCGCCTCTGCAAAAAATCGTGTACATGTTTGCGAATGACGCCACTTGCCAAGGAGTCGAAAAGTAGTTTTAAGACTAGAAAATTCAAAACTTTATCTCCAGTCAAAATGCAAGTGACAAACGTTGCTGGTTCAGCCTCCATCATCTACACGCTGGTGGACGTGGCGTCTCAGATTGCTGCGAACTCAAAGACTCAAGGAAGACATTCAGTAGGAAGAGACTCGGGACTTGCATCATGCGGGAAAGGCCAAAATGGACGACTAAATATATCGAGCAATGATCCACAAGTGCCTTGCCACGTCGATCAGATGTGTTCTGGTGTGGATACTCCAGCAGATGCGAATGAGACTCGTGCTCGGAAACAAGCTACTCGGGCAGATAGCAAACCATCTTATCCTGCAACCAACGAATCCTGTGACACTCCTTACTTCCGGGGCGGCACACCAGGGCACCTTCGCACGATGCAGTGGCAGAATGGAATCAACAGAATAGATAACCCAGAAACATCCGTCTCTCAAAATGGAGACTCTTGCCATCCATCAGTAAGTCTTGCTCAAGACCATTTGCAGCCTCTACAGAGAACTAAAAAGAGAAAATCGATAGATGAATCCTATGCCACGAGTTCACAAAGCAAAGATTTAGTCAAGTGGGAAAAGTGGAGTCCAGCATTGTGTAGTACTAACTCTCATAATTTGTATTCCACTCGTAAAGAAGAGATTTCATCGCACGATTCTGAGGGCTCGACTCAAACATGTTTCAAAAGACAAGGAGTTGAAGATGGAAGAGGAGGAGGCAGAGGAGAGGATATATTACGCCAGGCGATCGAGGCGGATTTGTTTGATGTCTTAGTGACAGATGACAACTCCGTGAGTGTGTGGCCCATGAGCGAGGAAGCAACAACACAAGAGCAAGGCTTCTCTAGCGGGCAGCGGGAGGGGAAGCTGACAGAACTGGAACCTGGGAGCACACCTGCACATATGACCGGAGATGAATCTGATTGCCAGGCACTTTTTCGAGGTGAAGCATCAAGCGAATCTGTCACCCAGGTAGACTACAGTATCTCAACAACGCCTTTGATCAGTGACGGTGGGGGTGCTGTCGACGGGAACACCACTCGGAAGGAAGACAAGGAGTCGCATCGTGATGTGTGCGGAGATCTTACGAATATTGATGATGCAAGGACGGAAACTACTGAATCTGGTGATGACCTGGATGACGGGGACGATCTTAACGGCTGGGTGAGTTACCTACTTGCACTGGTGTCACTACATCATTACTGCACCTGTAGGTTAACTAATACTAAAACATGTAGCCAATAATTCGCATTTTTTTATTGAGGCGATGGTATTACAAGTTGACAGAAACATAGAACGTAGTAGTTTGAGGAAGAAATTAAGGCATCGTTTATCTTTCCTTCTGTGATTCACTGTATGTAACACTTAAAGTAACGTGTGTGTGTGCGTACTTGTGAGAATGCATGCGTGCTCGTCTTGATGGTGAAGAAAAGAATATTCGTTTCTGTCCCGTGTCCTATCACCATATGAAAGTGTAGAAAATTTCACGTACTAATGTGTCTGCTTCGAACTTACTCATATACGGTGAAGATGTCTGTATGCTATACACCTAACTTGGTTTCAGAAATGGGGGTGAGATGAGGGAGAGTAGAGATGGGTTAAATGCACAAATGATGTTAGAAAGAAAAGGCAGACGGAAAGGAGAGGTGGAGGAGCAGAGGTAGCGCGCGAACAGAGCAGTGGGTGGGGACAAGGCAGGCGGACATGGGTGTGGTGGGGATGTGGTTAAGAAGTCACGTCACCTTAACGTTATTCACTTGTTCATCACGTTCTACGTAACCATTGCAGTGCGCGCGCGCACACACACACACACACACACACACACACACACACACACACACACACACACACACACACACACACACACACACACATATATATATATATATATATATATATATATATATATATATATATATATATATATATATATACATACATATATATGAACGTACTTTTTACTTACTTTTAACGTCATTTAAATTTGTAAAGGCGCAGCAAAACAATCTAATGCAAGCAAGCGAGGACTTATCTCAAAAGGACCTTTCCAATTTACGGGTTTCTTTTCCAGGTGATCTTTACCTCTAATTTAAGTAACGTTGCATAAGTCTTCTTCACAGAAATATAATAGAAAATGATGAAGAGGTCTCCTGATAGTGTGCGGTGTAGCAGTGCCTCCCAAACGGCAGTGGTAGGTTGGTACTTCCGACGCCACCTGCTTGCCGCTTAACCTCTCCCTCCGCCCGCTATGCTTTTATTTTCTTCCTGCTAACCACCTAACAAAGTCCTCTAGTCCCTTCCCACACCTTGCATTTTTTTTTCTCGGGTATGCATAAAAGCAATCGGCCCTATCTCTTTATGCAATTAAACATCGGCATGTTTTCCCTCGCTTTGTTCACATGTGCATTGGGTATCAGCTTATCTGTCAAGACACAAATCTAGAGTATTGTATAGAATCTGGATCGGCTTTTTTCTCTCTCTCTCTCTCTCTCTCTCAACATCGTATTAAAATAATGCCTGTTTGCACAGACTCATGCTGATCAGCTGCCTTTCCGTTGTGAATTCTGTGGTCGTCTGTTCAAGCACAAGCGTTCCCGGGATCGCCATGTCAAGCTGCACACTGGAGACAAGAAGTACAAGTGCTGCCACTGCGAGGCTGCCTTCTCCCGCAGGTGAGGTGACCTGCCAGATGTAGATTAAACCGGTACATGTAGTTGTTGAAATATTACATGCATTATAGAGGCATTTATTATCGTAGTATAATTAGGATTGGCATGGTTGACGTAAATCCTTCAACAAAAAAATAGATAAAGAAAGTGAATGATTAAATAAAAAGATTTAATGTTATACAAAAAAGGCGCTGCTCTAAATGATCCATACGTGTCTTGTCAAAACCGGACTTGCCACGTACCTTCCAACATAACTTATTACTTTTACACAGTTTATCTTAGCACTGCTCGCCTTCCTTACAGCGATCACCTCAAGATTCACAAGAAGACCCACGACACGCAAAAGCCGTACCAATGCTCCGTCTGCAACCGAGGCTACAACACTGCGGCCGCACTGACGGCACACATGCAGAACCATAAAGCTAAGCTGACCGCGCACGCCCTCAACCAGCTGCTGAAGGATGCCCAGGCGCCTGTAGAAACCCACGCTCTGACGCAGCTCCTGCGGGATTCAGCGGCAGCGGAGAGTCATGCCCAGTCCCTCAACCACTTCTTGAAGGACAGCCAGAAGGTAACCAGAATGTTTAGGGGAGACACTATATACTGGTTAGATTGCAATGCTTGTGCGATTGGCAAAACTAGGCTGTGATAGTGCACATGTGATAAACAGAGATCAGCAGATGTTAGCACTGAGTTAATTGTATCTCGTTACCAGTGGCCTTCGGCACTGCTTGTGAAGTGCGACGATCAAATCAGCTACGTTCATTGTGGGTGTGGATTGGCCATAGTTGGAGTGATAGACACAATGCTTAACTGGTTACGTAATGGGTTATTATTGTAGACCTGCCATTGAATATCAGGATTTCTTCTATGCGGTTATATTTCTATTAACACCTGTTGTCTTCCCACAACAGGAACATTTGCTGAGCCCTAAAGGTATTGAAATTGGAGCAGGATCTTCCCCGGGAGACCTGACATCCTCGCCGGCAGGAGAGCCATCACCTTCACTGTCCCCGGTAGCCGCAGTCCGCTGTCCCGTGTGTCACACGCACTGCAAGAGCCAAGCTCATCTACAGGTCTGTCCAGCAACTCATACCGAGAATAATGTAACAGATATAAACAGTAAAGCGCGTGCGTGCGTGCGTGCGTGCGCGTGCACTGTTTAATCATTCATGCATTTTATTTTGCTTTGTTTATTTTTTATCAGCCGAGCGTGTGTTCCTCTGAAGTTGTGGTAATTTTGATAGCTAGAAACATCAATGAATCTGTGTTTTTGTAGCCAATTACTGTAGCTTGCATTTTCAAGTTATCTGAGAGCGTGGCAGTGCCTCACCACACCGCGCCTTGCTTGGCATAGAATCCTGCTGACATTCGTTATTGTCCTCAGCGGCACGTGTCACGTTACCATGGTGAAGAGCAACACGGAGTGCCACTAGAGCGTCCCGCCTCGCGTGGCGGGGGATCAGGCACCTCCTCTGTGGGTGGGGCGTCGTCAGCAGCATCCACTCCATCACCGCGTCCACCTTCTTCACTTCCTTCTCCCCGTCCGTTATCCAACCCACTGCTGTCGCTGGTGGCGGGGAAGTTGGCCTGCCTGTACTGCTCCAGGGATGGCTTCCCTTCTCTCGAGGCACTGCAGCTGCACCTACAGTCCTCCCATGGTGCGTCACATCCTCTAGATACCCACAATTGTATAGTTAATGAATGAGTAAAACAATTACATTTTCTTCTTGAATTTGAATTAAATGTCGTAAAACTTTGCATCGTCATTAGAATATTCTTTTATTCTTTTAAAGGTTCTGTTATGAATGGAGAAGTACGGGACATGACAACAATGCTGGGCCTCCACCCTTCTCTCGGTGCTTCTCTCAGCGCCAGCGGCATGGCGACATCCTTGGCTTCCCCTCTAGGACCTGGGTCTTCCCGAGGAGTGAGCTGTGAGCTGTGTGGAGCACGTGTGGGAGGTGTAACAGCTCTACAGCGCCATGTAGTGACGGCTCACACCTTCACTGATCTCCTGGCGCGTGCTGCGGAGGGAGTGTTCTGCGCACAGTGTTTGTTACCCTTCAGTAACCCAGGTGCCTTGGCTGAACACATCAAGCTTGTTCATGCTTCACCTGTGCTGTCAGCAGTGCTCAACAAACGACCACCTTCACCACCCACTGACACCCCAACTGATTTAAGTAAAAAATCAAGGCATGATGGATTGACTTCAGACCTTCCCGCCTCAACACTGCTGTGTAGTCAGTGCAACGCACCGTTCACAAATTTCGAAGCTTTCCGTAGACATCTTAAGTCTCACCTGGATGGAGGAGAGCAGGTGAGTGCCACTGGAGGAAGTGGAGTCCAGCTGGCATGCCCTGAGTGCCGTCTACCTTTGACATCGGAGGCCGCCCTTGAGGGACACGTGGCCACCCATCTTGGCGTCACGTCCACAGAGTACGGCTGCCAGGCTTGTCTGAAGCTATTCTCAAAACCTGATGAACTGCAAAAACACTTGATGGATATTCACGCCCATCATTTATACCGGTGTGCTCTCTGCAAGGAAATGTTTGACTCCAAAGTATCGATCCAAGTCCATTTTGCCGTCAAACACAGCAATGAATGCAAAGTTCACAAATGCACCCGGTGTTCGCTCATATTCCGGTCCCAGTCAGAGTTTGAGGGCCATATACGTGTAACCCACATTAGACGTGGCCAGATGGGTGGTGATTCAGTTGGGGGCGGGAGTGTCGGGGGAGGGGGAGGGTCCTACCGGTGTTTGTTGTGTCCCCTCAGCCTGAGCTCTGAGGCCGAGCTGGCAGCACACGTCTCAACGCACCAGCGTCAGTTCCAGTGTTCTCTTTGTGATGATGCTTTTCACGTGGAATTTCTCTTGGACAAGCATATGCAGACCCAGCACAACTCAGAACTCAATGGCAATGTGCCACAGCCAGAAAATTTGGCAAAACCTAGGAGAAGTCCCCAGAAAAAGGACCTGAGGTGCGATATTTGTGATGCAGAGTTTTCCACAGATTCTGCACTCATGACTCACAGGAAACAAGCTCACAACATTAAGAGTGGGTCTGTTGGTGTCACTGCCAAGGTAGCGGCAGCTTCTCTGAGTCTGTTTTGTGCATATTGCAGCGAAGCTTGCAAGTCTCGAGGAGACCTGGAGGCCCACATGAAGTCTCACCAGGGTAATGGCGGTCGTCATAAATGCAATATCTGTGATGAATTATGTCCATCTGCTGCTCTTCTAGCTCAACACAAACTCACACATGTAAAAGTGGTGTCAGGTAGTGCATGCGCAGTGTGCCGCGAGCCCCTGACGTCTGAACAGCAGTTCTCTAGCCACCAGAACGAGCACCATCCC
>NC_059291.1:5736686-5806686 GCF_017591435.1 Portunus trituberculatus
AGAATATCAATTATAGATATCTTGCCATCATAAATTTTCTTTACAGCTTGCCATTATTAGTAGGAGCAAACCACTTGATGAAAGGTTTGTTATCTCTCAAGTGTTTTCTTTATCACTGTGTAACACTTTTATATATCATATCATTTTTTCTTTTTTGCTCCTTAAGCCTTCTAATCAAATAGTATAGTACTTAGTTTCTGTAAAACAATTTTGTAAAGAACTAGATTTTTATAAATATATACATTAATTTATGCAACTATAATTATGTCTTTGATAGGATTATAGAATTGCATAGAGTTAGGGCATAATGTTAGATTATAAGTTAGATTATACTTTTGGCTTTGTTTTGTCTTAACCTAAGGCAATAGTGTGACAATACAGACAATTACTTGTATGAGAGACACTTGTATGGATAGCAAGTAGGATCTAAAATTTCAGTTTCAGTGTAGAATGCCATGTTTTTCTCTCTAGCTATTGCTTGGAACTAATTGTTACTTATATTTTCATAGTTTGATCACCCATGTATGTATTTCGTACAGATAGTCTGGTGTTACTTTGTTTCATACAGTTAATGTGACCTTATTTTCAGCTCTTCAGTAGGTTTTTATATGTTTACAGTTGTTTCATGAATACATTTCATTTGAAGGAGACTGGAAAAAGTTCACCAAAAACAAAACCAGTGGATACCAGTAACATTGGATGGATTCGGATGGGCACAACAGTGGCTACAAATGCACTTTTGGAAAGAAAAGGAGAGAGAATGGCATTGGCAATAACTGAAGGTTTTAGGGACCTTCTGCACATTGGCAATCAAGCTCGACCAAATATATTTGATTTGGTAAGTCTTGTACTTATGTTATGTATTTATTACATATGTTTATCATGACAAGAAAGGTATCCTTGATGTATTCGTCTAAGAAATCTTGACATGATTGTATGTCATGCTAGAAATTTGATAATAGACATTCCATTTTGTAGTTGGCACTCATCTTGTATCAGGTAGCTGATTTAGTTACTATCTCAATGAACAGGTAATGTTAGTGATGGCCAGACAGTCTTTGAAGAAGCATGTGCATTGTTGACTACAGAATACCATTCCCTTTATAATTAATGAAAAATATAATTATTTGTGTGTTGCCTGCAAAGAGATACTCTGTCATTAATACAGCTTGTGGAATAGTAATCTTATCAGTATTTATTATTACTGCATACATATTGTATATACCCTTGTCTTATCACTTTGACTCCATTTTCTGTCTAAAAAGTTTTAAAATTTAAATCCAGTGAAGATCACAGATATGTTAAGGATAGCATCATCATTTTCCTAAGTTTCATGATTTTTAAAGTTAGATAATCTCACAAAAATATAGCTATGTTGTAGATTACTTGGTCCAGATATCTGCCCCAAACCATATCATGTTTTAGAAAGAAGATTTTTTATTGTTTCAGTCAGTATTGACTACCTAATGCCAATTTACTTAATAGAATAGTTATGTGGACTTTTCTTTTTCTTTTTCTTCAATTGCCATAGCTTCCAATCTTGTACCAGGACCTGCCTTGTATCTCACTAGAAATCAGTACACTCATTATTCACAATCACAATCTCTGTACCCCCATTTGCAGAAAATATTATGCCCTGACATTCTGTATGAAGAAGTAGTAGAAGTGAGAGAGCGTGTCCTCCCCAGGCAAGATGCCTCCTTGGAAGAAATTACTGCAGAACAGTGGAAGGTGAAACAGGGTTTGACAGGAGAAGAGCTCTTGGTGATGAAAGAAGTTGATGAGGTTAAACTTAGACATGATTTGAAAAAAATTTTAAAGAAGGGTATTACATCCTTAGCTGTTGTACTTCTTCACGCTTATATGTAAGTATCCATTTACCTTATTTCTTAGATTTATTTTGAAAATGCCCATATCACATCAATTTTCTCCTCAGTTTTTGCCACTAACATTCAACTTCCATTATTATTACATTGCGTTAATTTGGAGAGCTTGCTTTCTATAAGCTGTAATGAAGTTGGTGATATTTCTCGGCATAAATTCTTTTGCTGTCAGTTTTGTTTTGTTAGAAATTCATTGATAATCATTTCTTAGTATTTAAATCTACAATCACAATGAACTTTATTCCTCCAAGAGTACCAATGAAAAATGCTATGTAGGGAGGCTGCAGAAACAATGAGGCTGCCTCCATCTCTACCACACTGATTGAGAAAAACTCATTTATTGGTTGGTATGAGCTCCAGATACATTGTTTACATGTAACTATTCACTTGTAGTCTGTCGGCATATTTCCACATGACGTCACCGCATGCACATTGTATTGCTCATTTCTTACTGTGCATATTTTGATCAAGTTAACTTGGCAATTAGATTCTATCTTGGGTCAATCTCATCGTATGTTGGGGTCTCACTTTCTTATATTTGATGTATCTTGCCCTGAAACAAGTGAACCACAGTTTACAAGAATTTGAAGTTTTGAAGCTTGAATATAATTTTGTCTTGTCCTGTCATATAAATGAAGCGTCTCGTGCTGAAGGAGCGTAACCGCCACTAATAGTTTTGAGAAAAACGCCCGTAAAGTTAGACAATGATAACGCGGATGAAAATATAATGTATTATACACCAGTGAAAAGCTTTTTAAAACCAGCTTTCACATGAAATGAGTATTGGGATGAAAAAATGCCATTTTCACAATAGAAAAATCACTCGAAAGTTCGAAACATCAACCATCAATAGAAATGGTGTCAAACCAGGGAGGAATTAACTGTTAGAAACTTCTATTATGTACTTTTCAATGAAAAAATGGTGGATAATGCTAGAAATTACATGTCAGGTTATGAAAAATTACCAAATCTTGATAAATCTAATTATTAATCATTTTTTAATGTCTCCGGTTTGACACTATTAATAATAAATGAAATCAATTCCCACACTCACCTAAAATTATGTTTCTGTTCTGCTCAAGAAGTTGATTACAGGGAAGGGGTTGTCAGGTTGTTAGTAATCTAACAGGTCATCGTCAGGGTCATCATGACTGTCCATGGCCCAAAAGGCATCAAATATCACTTTAATATTATCAGCACTAACCTTGGCAAAACACTTATTTTTGCACTTACAATCTGGGCCAACCTTTCATGCCGCCACAACCTTCCCTCCCTGACTCACATACTCCTCACCTCGGTTTCTCTTTGCCTTCCTCACATTTTTTTCCCCACGTCTCCGGCCATCTATGCTTACTCGCCTTAAGCACTGACACCTCCCCTCCACTCTGATCACCAGCGTCACTCATTTTGACAGGTAAATCCACAAGAAAAAGGGCTGAAAACAGGGAGAGTTCCCAGGGAGATGCAACATGTGTTGTAAGAATGGCGCCACCTGACTGAAGAAGCGGGATGGTAACGTGGCTATGATTGGCTGAGCGGTGGCTTTCCCACAACCCGCGCTCCCATTGGCTAGCTCGCAGTGGCTCATAAGCTACTCTAACTCTGAAATTTCAGACCTCCTTCACATATTTATTGCGTGTTGGTACCTGACTCTAAACCCTCTGCCTTGGGGTCATAGAGGTGGCTATCGGGTGTTTCTTTGTTGTCACATGGCATACGAGACTGCCATCTACCAGGAACCGGTACTAACTCAAAAACGGTCAGGGTGGCGGTTACGCTACTTCAGCATGAGACTCCTCAAATGCAGAATTTAGATTATCAATTCATAAAAGAATTTTCACTAAAGAATTTGTCAACTGTGGTCTGCCTGTATTTTTATGTACTGTACTGTGCATGTGTCTATTTTTCTTGTTATTTTGACACTATATATTCTGCCTAGAGACTCACTCCAGTATTCTTTTAATCTTCATTTACTTAAAGAAGTAGTTTTAACTGTTTAATATACAGGCAACCCCCGCTTAACGAAGGTTCACACAAACGAAATTTCGCTACAACAAAGCTTTCATTTTACTACCATCTGCTCGTTTAACGAACACCAAACTCGCCTTAATGAAGTTTTATCCAGGTAATATTTTCCAAGATTGAAAGGCCCGCCGCATCACGCAAGCCGACAGGCTTTTGAATACAACACGCACACCACTCACTGCCCCTGTTCAAAACAACAGCATCAGCAGCAGCTTGTCTTCCCTCACTCAGTTTACCACCAAAACGCCCTGCAATGTTGCCTAGCGTTGCTAAGAAGACCAGGAAGTCTCTTACTCTCAAAGTGAAGTTGGATATTATTCACAGACACGAGAGAGGCGAGAAAACTAATAGCATTGCTCGCCACCATCTTGACTCCATCTACTGTCTCTACTATTTTCAAGTCAGCAGACTTTATTAAGAAGTCTGGTGAGACCGTATCTTCCTTGCAAGCTAAAAGAACCACCTAAATTCGTGACTACAATGGATAAAATGGAAAGCCTTGTGGAAATGTGGTACATAAGTTTTGTATGTGATACAATGATGCGCCCTTTGTTTACATTCCACAGGTTGCTGGTTAGTGTCTTTCCCGTTTCACTCTCCCTCCCTTCATAAATTTAAGATCATCAACATTGTAAAGTTACATACATACATACATTAGTGTACATTATAATGACTTAAATTAAACTGCCTAAATGTTTAACTTCATAATTTTTACTTTCATTAAACCTTTCACTGTACTATGATGCACTCTCACATTGTTTACTCTCAATGGAAGTTCAAGTCAGGGGTTAAACTTGTTATAATCGGTTCGCTTAACGAAGGTTTTTTAGAAACGTAACACCTTTGTTAAGTGGGGGTTACCAGTACTTCTGAATGCATTAGAATTGCCTGTATGTGTATGTATTTCATAAGATGCACCACAGCAAACTTTCAAATTTTTCAATGAAAATATAGAGAGAATTGAAGGCATAGAGGTGTATCAGTTTTCTATATGATAAAACCTGCACTGTTGATAACTGTCACCTTAAAACCACCTCCTATAATGGAGATTGAAATTTATTAGGTTATCACAAAGTAGGCCTTTACAGTGGTGTTACAGTACAAGTTTAATTCATTCTATAACTGAGCTTGTTTTACAATATTTTATTCCTACAAAATCATTTTTCCCACTGACATTAAATGAAATATAAGTATTCCATTTCACCCCCAGAAAGCACCTAAAAATAATTTTCTTATTGGATTTAAAGCAGAAGAGAAATGCAAGTACAGTAATCCATTTGGTTCAAAGAGGAATATATATATATATATATATATATATATATATATATATATATATATATATATATATATATATATATATATATAACTATGTATGTATAAAACAGTTTTGCAATGTTAATGTGAACTGAGCTAGTGAAGGTTGTACTTGTTAGGAGACCATGTGAGACCTCAATACCTGCTAGCAGTTACTTGTATAAGATTCACTCATGTAATGAATTTCTGCCCGTACACAGTGACAAAAAATTCGGATAAGCTTTAGCTTGTAAGACAAATTTCTGGTATTATTGTGCACTTGTACTGCAAGTTACTGTTGTATAAATTTTAGTGAGGGGGATTCACCAATGTATTTTGAGCATGTAGTAGTACTATTTGTATTGGAAGATACATGGCAAAGACTGAATCATAAGTGATAGCTCTTCATATATTTTCAGGTATAAGGCTCATGAGGAAAAAGTTGGAGCCATTGCTATTGAAATGGGATTCAGTCATGTGTCTCTCTCCTCACTTGTCATCCCTATGGTGAAGGCTGTTCCTCGTGGCTTCACTGCAAGCTCAGATGCTTACCTCACTCCTCACATCAAGGCTTATCTTAAGGTTACTGCTTTTTTGCCTTGTTGTTAATGTCTTCCATTATGTGTACTAGATTTACTTTTCTTGCTTTAATAACAAAAGTTCAGTTTTATAATGATACACAAAGAACAAATATAAGTTATTGAACTTAATACTTCTTTGAATTTCAGTTTTACATGCGTATTACAAGGTGAGTATGGCTTTGTGTATTGGAAGAGATTGGTTCAGTGGCCATGTATGTGTATTGGAGTTATTCATTACTTCACCATGGGGCCAATGATCTATGAGTAAGATAAACCCTAGAATGATGCTCTACACGTCACACACCACTAACCTTGTTAAAGCTGAGAGATTGGTTCTCACAGTTAACTGACCATTTCAGTTGCTGTGCATCGTAGTTTTTCTCTTGGCAGTCTCTAAAGCAAATCACACTTAAACTTTGATATTGTCTTGTACTAATTTATATTGTTTTGCAGAATTGCAGTGATTTTTTGTGTCCACTAAAAGCATACACCTTCAAGATTTAATTTTATTTTACAGTTGGTTCACCTTCTCTTGGTAACATGAAAACTTGCGGTAAGATTTAAGGATGTTTAGTTATATAATTATATAGGTGTATATACACATATATATTTATGTATGTGTAATTAATCTTTTGGCAGTCATATTATGGTAGGTAGTGGTAGATGCAGGTCAGGAGTACTTATGATCGAAAATAAGGCATTCCAGTGACGTATGATAATGCATGGTCTTCCTGCCTGTGTGAGTGGCAGCTTAGCATTGATTTCTCTCTCTCTCTCTCTCTCTCTCTCTCTCTCTCTCTCTCTCTCTCTCTCTCTCTCTCTCTCTCTCTCTCTCTCTCTCTCTCTCTCTCTCTCTCTCTCTCTCTCTCTCTCTCGCAGGAGGACTAGGAGCACATAAATAACTATTTACTCTACAATAATTAATCTCAGTGCAGTTATTTTCATCACTGATTAACTTACTGGTTAACCATCAATGTTGCAGCTTTGTTTGTTGCTAAACATTAAAAGATTACCTATTCTACAGTGTAAACAAATTTAATGAGAAGATGGTGTGTGTGTGTGTGTGTGTGTGTGTATTTACCTAATTGTATTTACCTAATTGTAACATACGGAAAAGAGCTATGCTCGTGTTGTCCCGTCTCCATATCTATTAATGTCCAGCTTTTTCTTAAAATCATGAATATTCCTTTGCTGACCACTTCCACGTCTAAACTATTCCATGCTTCCACCCTTCTATGAGGGAAGCTATATTTTTTCACATCTCTCCTATAAGTGGCCATTTTTAGTTTTTTCCCATGCCCTCTCGACATTCTTCCATTCCACATACACAGATCTTCCCTATCCATTTTTCCATGCCAATCATCACTCTGTATATTGCTATCAGGTCTCCCTTTCTTCTGTTTTCCAGGGTTGGAAGTTGCATTCTTTTCAGTCTGTCTTCATAAGTCAAATCTCTTAAGTCAGGCACCATTTTGTTGCAGCCCTCTGTACTTTCTCTAGTTTCCTTATGTGTTTCTTTAAGTTCGAGCCCACTGTATTGTTGCATATTCAAGCCTCGGTCTTATCATTGCAGTAATTATTTTCTTCATCATTTCTTCATCTAGATATACGAACGCCACTCTTATGTTCCTCAATAAGTTCAATACTTCTCCAATTATTTTGTTTATATGTCTCTCTGGCGATAGGTCATTGGTAATTGTCACCCCAAGGTCTTTTTCTTCATGACTGGTTTTATGTCTTCATTTCCTATCTTGTACATACTCCTGATTCTTCTTTCACTCTTGCCAAACTCTATTTTCTTGCATTTTGTCGTGTTGAACTCCATTTGCCATGTACAGCTCCATTTCCATATTCTGTCCAAGTCTTCCTGGAGTAGTTCGCAATCTTTGTCACATCTCACTTTTCTAACAATTTTGCATCGCCTGCAAATAGGCTCACATAACTGGACACCCCATCCACCATGTCATTTATGTAGACTGCGAACATTACTGGTGCCAACACTGATCCCTGTGGAACTCCACTCTCCACCAATCCCCATTCTGATGGTCTGTCCTTAATTATTGTTCTCATTTCTCTTCCTACCAAAAAGTCTTCCATCCATTTTAGTAAACTGCCATGCACTCCTCCTACCATTTCAAGTTTCCAGATCAGTCTCTGGTGTGGTACCTTATCAAAGGCCTTTTTTAAATCCAGATATATTCCATCAGCCCAACCATCTCTTTCCTGTATTACATCTATCACCCTCGAATAGTAACATATCAGGTTTGTCGTGCATGAACGCCCTTTTCTAAAACCAAATTGACACTCACAAAGTATGTCATTTTTCTCCAAGAAGTCTGTCCATCTATTCTTCACCACCCTCTCACACATCTTAGCTACCACACTTGTAAGTGACACTGGTCTATAGTTCAATGGGTCTCTCTTGTTACCTGATTTATAGATTGGGACAATGTTAGCTCTTTTCCAGTCTTGGGGCACTACACCTTCCCTTAATGAGGCATCAATTACTTCACAAACTTTTTCTGCCAATTGCTCCCTGCATTCTCTTAAAATCCATCCTGATACCCCATCAGGTCCCACAGCTTTTCTCACTTCTAAACTCCCCATCATGTTCTTGATCTCCTCCACAGTTACTTGAAACTCCTTCATAATCCCTTTCTGTTCCATTACCAGTGGTTTGTCAAAAGCAGTCTCCTTTGTGAATACCTTCCGAAAGCATCCATTCATAGCCTCTGCCATTTCCTGGGATCTTCACTGCATACTCCATTTACTTCTAAACTTTCAATACTTTCTATTTTTGATGTTGTTGTTCACATGTCTGTAAAAAGCCTTGGTTGGTCTTTACATTTATCAATTATATCCTTTTCTTGTTTCTTTCTTTCTTCTCTTCTAATCAACACATATTCATTTCTTGCTCTTTTGTAACTTTCCCACTGCTTAATCCGTCTTTTCCTTCTCCACCTCTTCCATGCATCCTCTTTTCTTGTTCTAGCCTTTTCACATCTATCGTTAAACCAGTCCTGCTTTCCAACTTCTATGTTGTCTTATTGGTACAAATTTTTCTCACCTTCTTTGTATATTTTTATAAATTCCTTCCACTTTTCATTTGCTCCTTAGCACTCTTGAATTTCATCCAATTTGTCTCTTGAAAGAATTTCTTTAGGTTTCCAAAATCTGTCTTGGCATAATTCCATCTTCCCACTTTATATTCTTCATTTCTTCTAGATTTCTCTTCGTCTATCACCTTGAACTCCAAAACTGCATGATCACTCTTTGCTAAAGGGCACTCCACCCTCATCTCCTCAATGACCATTGGCTCTGTACTAAAGACCAAGTCCAGTCTTGACGATGCTCCTCTCCTCCAAACCTAGTATCTTCTTTGACCCACTGAGTTAACACATTTTCCATTGCCAGTGTCAATAGTGTATTTCCCATGTTGTCTCTGATCCTTCCATTGACCAGTCCTCCCAACACACCTCTTTACAATTAAAATCTCCCATCATTATAGTTCGTTCACAGCCACCCAACATTTCTTCCAGACATGTTCCTGTATCACTTATCATTTCTTCATATTCCTGTACTGACCATGCATTTGTCTTAGGTGGTACGTACACCACTATGTAGTGCCTCTTTTTCCTTCATTAGTTTCTGCTCTGATCTTTAGCACTTCTGCCTTTCCCATACCTTTTTTCACTTGATCCACCTTTATATCTTTTTTAACCAGCAACATCACTCCTCCTCCCATCTTACCTACTCTATTTCTTTTCCAAACGTTATATTTCCTTCTCCAACCTTCATCAGGTCTTCTCCTCTCTCAGTTTTGTTTCAGTAAGACCCACAATATCTGGGTTCTTGTCCTCAAGTAATCGTTGAGTTCTAAAATCCCCGATATCACTCCATTTATGTTGGAATACATTACATTTCGCTCATATGTAAGTTTCTTTAGTCCTTTCTTGCTGTACTTTTCTGGGTTATGAACCACTTCCTCAGTCTCATATCCAAGATTCTCCAGAAAACTCTTTCTTCTCTCTTCTGTCCTCTCTTCATTTTTTTCAAAGCCTCCTTTCTCAACTCATTTAACATTTCTCTTCCTTTTCACCGAGATCTCTTCTCAACCAAATCTTCCTTGTTGTTTCCTGCTGGGCTAGCCTCCATGACTTCTCCACCAATTCATCTACATCCTTTTGTGACTTAAGTTTGATTCTTATTGGCCTCATACCTTCTCTTGTGAACTTTCCAATTCTATGGAAGTCCTCTATTTCTTGTACTAGGTCTTTTCCTCCTCCTGCACCACATTAATGATATTATTTATCACCTTTTTATGTTTTTCTCTCTCCATTTTACTCGGTGTCTTATCCTCCTCCACACCAAATATCACCACACATCTCTTTTGTCTACAGTTTCCTCACCAATGTCTCATTTGACTTAATAACCTTCACCACTTTCTCAGCTATCTTCTTCTATGATCTGTTGATCTATAATTTCAGCAAGGCCCAAAGTTTTCTCCCTGACTCTTTGATTTCCTTTTCCAGACTTGCAACTTTGTAATTTACCTCCTTTCTTTCCACTTCCTGACTTTTTTTCCATTCAGCCTGCTTCTCCATCACTTTTCCTAGAGATTCTCCACATTTTTCGCAATTCACTTTAATTAGCTTAACTTCCTCTTTCAGTGCTGCATTTTCCTTCTTCATATCGGCACAGTCTTTCTTTACATTGTCATAACTCGTTTCCAGGCCCTCATACTTTTCAAACAGTTTTTCAATTTTACCTTCTAACTCCAGAATTTTCTTGACATGGGAGGCACATCAACAGATGTGTCTCGCTATGCTGGTGAATATGAACATGTATTTGAGAGTACAACAGCTGGTGTTACCATTCAAGCCCCACAGGCAAGTTCAGTGAAGATTAGAGTAAATGTTCTATATAATAAAGCAATTCAAACACTCCTTTCAATTAAAAAAAATACTTAGAAAGATTGTGGGTGTGTGAGTGTAATTGAATACTGCTTTTCAGCTTGATGTAAACACTGTTGCTGCTGGGGGTGGCTCACGACTGTTCTTCCGCTCTGGAATGTTTGTTGTAGGGCCAGACTCAGCAGGTGCTCACCCAGGTAAGTGCAAAACCCTGTTTGTAATGAATACTGCAATTTTTTTTTTCAACACACACAAAGTTTTTCTTGGTATATCTACCAGTGAACTATACTGACATCCTAAAAGAAGGTAACACAGACAAAATGTTGCATCTTTTATCCTGTGCTAAATTGTAACTTTATTGATTTTATTTTTATTTATTTATTATTTTTTTTTTTTCAGGGCCAGTTTGCTATAAAAAAGGAGGGCCGCTTGCTGTCACTGATGCCAATTTGGTGTTAGGTAGACTCTTACCTGACTACTTTCCAAAGATATTTGGTCCAAATGAAAATGAACCTCTTGATAAAAAGCAAACCCTGGAAGCTTTCAAGGAAGTTGCTAAAGAGGTAACTGATCTGAAGTAATGTTTAAACTAAAGATTCATTATTAGGCACTGCCCATCAAGAAACCATACTCCTTTTTGCTATGTTTGAGTAATTAGTCATAGCAGAAAAATTTATGTGAAGTACATCACTCCTACAATCAGGGAACTGCTATTTAACCAAACTAGCTTTATTTCACAAATACTATAAAAGATGTGATTCAGTTTTCGCTAGATTCAACATTTCATATGGCAAGGTATGTCATTCGTAGTATATATTGCATATGCTATATCACTATAAGTGAAAAGATAAATTGAAATAATATCACAGTATGATAAAACACAATTACATATCTATTCAGTGTTGTGGCTATGTTGATCAGCATGTAAGCATTCACCTTGATAGATTTGCAGCTAATGCTGTGAAAATTATAATCACCACCATCACAAGCATCAATCAAATAAATATATGGCTGTATATTTATTTGATTTTTCTTCTGAACTGTTTTGATCTTTCCTTTCTCTGAGGATTTTTCTGCATTTTGCTGCAGGTTAATGCCTTCAGTTCAAACGACAATAAAGAAATCAGCGTTGAAGAGGTAGCCATGGGATTCATTCGTGTGGCCAATGAAACAATGTGTCGACCCATCAGAGCACTTACTCAGGCAAGTTTTTTTTTTTTTTTTTTTATTTCTTTGACATTTGTTTAGCAACATTATGATACCTTGAGTGTGATTATTCTGTATCCTTGTAGGCACAGTATGGGCATACACATACACGAAGCATTGATCTGAAATAGTGAGCAAATTCAAAGAGAAATTGGGTAATTATAGGTATGGAGACATGACAATTCCATCTTGTCAATATGCAAATACAGGCAACCCTCGCTTAACGAAGGGGTTACGTTCTTAAAAACCCTTCATTAGGCGAAACTTCGTTAAGCGAACCGATTGTAACAAGTTTAACCCCTGACTTGAACTTCCATTGAGAGTAAACAAAGCGAGAGTGCATCATAGTACAGTGAAAGGTTTAATGAAAGTAAAAATTATGAAGTTAAACATTTAGGCAGTTTAATTTAAGTCATTATAATGTACACTAATGTATGTGTGTACGTAACTTTATAATGTTTATCTTAAATTTATGAAGGGAGGGAGAGTGAAACAGGAAAGACACTAACTGGCAACCTGTGGAATGTAAACAAAGGGCTCATCATTGTATCGCATACAAAACTTGTGTAACACATTTCCACAAGGCTTTCCATTTTATCCATTGTAGAGTCACGAGTTCAGGTGGTTCTTTTAGCTTGCAAGGAAGATATGGTCTCACCAGCCTTTTTAATAGAGTCTGCTTACTTGAAAATAGTAGAGACAGTAGATGGAGTCAAGATGGTGGAGAGCAATGCTATTAGTTTTCTCACCTTTCTCGTGTCTGTGAATAATATCCAGCTTCACTTCGAGAGTAAGAGACTTCCTGGTCTTCTTAGCAATGCTAGGCGACATTGCAGGGCGTTTTGGTGGTAAGTTGAGTGAGGGAAGACGAGCTGCTGCTGATGCTGTTATTGTTTTGAACAGGGGGAGTGGTGCACGTGTTGTCCACAAGAGGTGCTGGTGTATTCAAAAACCTGTCAGCTTGCACGATACAGTGGGGCTTTCGGACTTGGAAAAAATTACCTGGATAAAAGCGAGTTTGGTGTTCGTTAAACGAGCAGATGGTAGTAAAATTAAAGCTTCGTTGTAGCGAAATTTCGTTGTGTGAACCTTCGTTAAGTCGGGGTTGCCTGTACAAATGGAATAAAACTTACCTGAAGAAGTTTGAGTTTGATCTTGCATTACAGTTTTGAATAGCAGTATTATCCCTTAAAAGGGAATGTAATGCTGTTTATGTTTTTGATAAAATTGATTTGCAGGTCAAATGACTGCTGAAGTTTAGATTAGATGTAATATTATTTTCAGGCTAAAGGTCACGACACGTCACAGCATGTCCTGGCTGTGTTTGGTGGAGCAGGAGGACAGCATGCTTGTGCTGTGGCTCGGGCACTGGGCATGCAGACAGTCATCATTCACAAGTACGCTGGTATTCTTTCTGCATATGGGATGGCCCTTGCAGATGTTGTACATGAAGCACAAGAACCATGTGCCAAAGTGTATAAGCCAGGTATATTCATGTGACCGGACTGTCAAAAGGTGTAAGGATACATGTATCAAGTGTGACCATATGTGTTCATGTATACAAATTTGTCATTTTTTTTAAATAATAAAGCATATTGTCATTTTCTTGATGATCTCTAATTTTATATATTGCAGAAAATTTTTCATATTTGGAGTCTCGACTTGAGGCGTTGGAAGAAGAATGTAAAACATCCCTAAGGAACCAAGGATTTTCAAGAAACATTGTTTGTGAAGCTTATTTGAATCTTCGCTACGAAGGGACAGACTGTGCCTTGATGTGCTCAGATGCCAAAACATCAATTCTTCAGAAGGGCAAAGTATGTTTGTATGGTGACTTTGAACAAGCTTTCATAGAAAGGTGAGTACATTTTATGAACTTTTGGTAATGACTCGTGTATTAATTAAATTGTCAGCAGTGTCTGAAAATTCATTTGGGAATCTGGTACACTTTGCTATATCAAGAGCATTGAAGGATGTGCTACTTTCAAGGAAAATATAGAATATTGCTAATGGATGATAATTTTATACGTACATTTCTCAAGATACACCACTTTTTTCAGGTACAAGAGAGAGTTTGGTTTTATAATTGAAAATCGGCACATTATTGTTGATGACATCAGAGTTCGTGGAATTGGAAAGTCAGTCATTGCAGAAGAAGAAGTAATATCAAAGTGTGAAGGAGACCCCATTGCAGAAATGGTAAATATCCTGTGCTTTAAATACTGAAATGTGAAATGCAGACAGTACACTGACCACAAGGCATGTAGCTACTTAAAAGTGCAAATAATTGAAACTTGAGAATTGAACAAAAAAGTACATCATATTTTCTCTAGCTTTTCTGAATAATCTCCAAAACCATGGATCCCATCAAACATACATCTTGCCTGTCCAGTTTCCCTGTTTTTTTTTTTTTTTTTTTTTTTTTTTTTTTTTTAGTGGTGGTCAAGAGAGAAAAATCTGTTTATTCCTGTATTGTAAGTCCTCCATGCAGATTGAATTTTTTTTTTTCCCATTTTCTCATCTACTCTAATACTGACCTCCTTCATTGCAGACATCTTTTTGTGCCTTCATGCAGTATACTCATACTGTGTGCTGTGAAACTTTTTAAGCATATTTACCCACTACGTATAAATTGCATCATATACCAGATTACTTTATTATTTCAATCAACAGGTGACAAGTGTATATTTTGAAGAGGGTTGGTTGGATACCAAAGTCTATATGCTTGCTTCTCTGAGTGCTGGGCATTGCATTGCTGGACCAGCAATCATTATGGACAAGCTTTCTACAATTTTGATTGAACCAGGTTTGTTTATTATTTTTTTTTTATTTATTTATTTATTTATTTATTTTATTTTATTTATTTATTTATTTTTTTTTTCCATACATGTTTTGTAGAGAGTTTGCATGTTGGATAAAGCACTTTTACCTCGTTAGACTATTTTGTGTTAAAGCACATTCATGTATGCATAGTGTTTATGAAACAACTAGAACTAAAGAACTGAAATGTTCTTAATTGCTAAAACTTTAAATTGAGTAAATTAATGATTATAACTAGCACATTTTCTTGATCAGAACAGTTCTTGTGTATTGTATTCTGTCATCCTTTTATCTCTGTGGCTTTGTCAATACATTGAACCTGAAAATGTTAAATATGGATACTATAACCAGCTTTTTCTTCAAATTAGTCTCTTCATTCACCATAAACTCAAATGCTTTAGAAACAGTCACACCTTGAAATATACTGAGACTTTCTATATACTTTGGAATCATCAATGCACAAGTTTTAGACAGTCATTTCATGAGTTTTGCTAAAAACTAAAAATGTGGATTTTGTTTATATATTTATTTATTTTTTTGTATTGCAGATTGTATAGGAAACATCACAGCCAAGGGTGATGTACTGATAAAAATTGAGAAAGCTAGAAAGAAGGTGATTAGCACAGAAGTTGATGCAATCCAGCTTTCCATTTTTTCTCACAGGTTCATGAGTTTAGCTGAACAGATGGGCAGGTATGTGTTTAAGTTTGTGTAAAATTGTGATTCATGTTTGTCAAATTATGCTTTGTTTTGGATTGAACACACAATTATGAACTTGTCTGGAAAGTATTTCTTAACCTTGATATGAGTATGTATTTCTTATTCAGTTTCAGTTAATTACATTTGCCCATATATTTACAGAATTCTACAGAGAACCTCAATTTCGACTAACATCAAGGAAAGACTAGACTTTTCTTGTGCTCTCTTTGGTCCTGATGGTGGGTTGGTATCTAATGCCCCACACATTCCTGTTCATCTTGGAGCCATGCAAGAGACTGTCCAGTATCAGGTTAGTTTTTTTTTCTTTCAGATGGATAAAGAATGTGTCTTTGTTCCTATATGTGTTGTATCTTCTTTTCAAACTCATATCACATGGCTTGTAATCACATAACCTTCTGGGAGAATGTTCTTTTATGTGTATTATGGTATTAAAATTGCACAGAAGTAGTGATGAACATAGACATTAGGAAGTGTATTTTTGGTGTTACTGTTGGCATCCACAGCACTTGGTTATGCCAAAGTAGCTGCAGCTGCTCTGTGGTGATGACTAGGTGTAGATGGATGCACTGTTCACTCAAAGTGTATAGTTTGATTAATTTCAGTGTTGTGACTGTAACAATACATTATTTAGGAAATTGGGCATTTGTATATGAATGTTGATAACTGGTCATTTATTGTTTATCTTTTTTTTTTTTCTTTGTCACTAACAACAATCTAATAATAATATTGACATTTGGCACTGTAGATGACTTCCATAGGATAGAACATGCTTGGTCTTTTTCATATTATTTTTCAAGTCTACACATTTGAGTAGTGTAAGAAAATTGATGAATACAAACTAATAGTGATGTTATTGTCATCATTGATCTTTCCAGCTGAAGGTCTTGGGGAATGAAATCAAAGATGGGGATGTTCTATTGTCTAATCACCCATCTGCAGGTGGCTCACATTTACCTGATCTGACTGTTATCACCCCAGTGTTTTACAGGTATGACTCACTGTTACGGTTCCTCTCCTCATCAGCACATTTCTTGATCTCTTCTATGTTTATTAGCCACATCAATCTAAACATTTTACAGCTATTGCACCCTCCTTTTTCTACCGTGCATGCTTCAGTGGCATTGCTTCAGCTCAATGCCATACTGTTGTTTTCACTAATATAATGTAAATCATCCCTTAACCCTCATGTTGATTCTAAGATCAACTAGAAATGCACTATTCTCTCTGAGCTTGTCTGAGAAACAGTAATCAAAGTTTTGATAGAGGTCCCAGAGTTTCAGACACACCATGTGTTCTAATATTCCACCATTTACCTTTACATTTTAGTTAATCTTTACAACAATGATACCCTTTCATCAGATATAAGTATGCGCAATGCACAGATCCAACAAGTCACTCCTTCTCTTTTCAAGGATTGTTAGATTGAAACCACATTTTGGTGACCACACTGACCTCTTAGGAAATATTATTGGGAATGGGTCAATTGATGGTCGCTTCTTGGGAATATAGTAGTACATGTCATACCTCATCCCTGTACTGATGTGCTGATGAGAGTCCATCACTATGATAACCAAGATGTGTGCCAGTGTCATTCTTGTTTGCCAGTTTTCATACCTCAAACATCCTCCCGTGTTACATTATTGTAAGGGATAGGAATGCACCTAAATGGCTGCATTGAATTCTCCTTTGCATGTATTGCATCTCATATAACTTTTTTTTCTAAATACATTGAAAGGAAAAGTTAATTTGCCTGGGTTTAGCCACAAATATGTTCATTTTTGTTTTTGTTCATATTTTGTACAGGTTAAACATAGGGATGAAGGCTGTTGAATGTGTAATTTTGTTGTTTGTTAGCATTTCCACATGTGTTACTTCAAATTACAACTCCTAAACTATAATTTTCAGGAACGAGAAGCATCCAGTATTCTATGTTGCAAGCCGAGGTCACCATGCAGACATTGGTGGCATTACACCTGGATCCATGCCACCCCACTCCACCTCCATCCATGAGGAAGGGGCAGTGTTTCTGTCATTCAAGTTGGTCGATCGAGGAGTCTTCCAGGTATTTCACTCTCATGCAATAGTTAACCAGCATTCCCATTCATTCATCCTTTTCTCTGGTAAACTCTGAAACTCTTTGTCTACTTCTGTAATTTCCACCTTAAAACTTTAGCTCTTTCAAGAATGAGGTTTCAAGACATAGTTGATGAGTTAATCTTGTGAGTTTTAGTTTGTTATTCCGATTAACTCTATTAAAACGTCAGTGGTCACATTATTGGTGAGTTTGTTAAGCTGGTTTTGATCCTTTATTCCAGTTAAATATTTATTCAAATGTCAGTGCGTTATTGTAGTTGTACGTCATAATGACTGCATTTTTGTATACCCTACTATATATAAATTTATATTTACCGTTTTTTATTGTTTGAAATTCAGGCTTCTTTCACAGGAAGAAAAATTAAAAGAAGCGCTCATGGCTCCAGGGAAAATGCCAGGATCTTCAGGAACTCGCAACATGAGAGACAATCTCTCTGACCTACGTGCTCAAGTTGCTGCAAATCACAAGGTAAATATTCCAAATATCCTAGAGCTTAAAAAAATTGGACATTCATAAATATTATTTCTACTGAGATAGAAGGACAGTCTGGTTGCATACTCTGTGACCAGATAGGAAAAATGTTGCTATTCTATATTTCTGGCACATCAGGAAAATAAAAGGAGTTGAGATTGGAAACTGAGAATGCTTTCTGTATCTTTATTCCCTAACAGTCTATCCCTAAGGTGCCTATAGGACAAAGGAATGAGGGTCAGTTATGTAGCATATGCAACAATTTCGAGATCTCCTGCAGGGTTCAACATTGGAACTAGTTTACATCTCTTGCAGCATAATACTCATCCCTTACTAGCACCTGGTTTTGATCTGCTGATCAAATTGGACACTATATAACTTTCTCACTCCTGCTGCATCCATGGACATTTGTTGATCCTGCCATGAAGATTGTTGAATAAATTTAATCTATTTTCCTCTTATTATTGTAGGTAATAACTTTAGACTTGCAGAGAAAGTAGATACTTATATTCAACACCCTATCTTCAGGCTGGTTAAATATTAATAACTACCAAAGTTGACAGCACCACAAAATATTAGTTTGGTGGGTGTTGTTATATCCTTATGCACTGTTCACGAAATGAAAAAAGCTCTTTAAAACAATGGGTTATTAATATTCTTCTAAATATTATTTAAAACTTTATTTATTCTTTTTTTTTTTATTTAATGCTACAAGCAGAGCACTTGACATTACAGTATTCCAGAAGTGCTGTTTAGTAGTGAAGATTTCTGTTCCTCAATAAATATTTTATTGAGTATTTTAATGTATTGAAATACTGGACTGTTTATTGCAGAGGTCATGTAAGGCTGAAATCAAAACAGAAAAAATATGTAATTTGACATTGAAAACTAGTAGGATATAATTTCTCTCATGTTTTCAGGGGATCCAGCTTGTTAATGAGCTGATTGACTTCTATGGTTTAGATGTAGTTCAAGCCTACATGAGCCACATTCAAAAGAGTGCTGAGTATGCTGTGCGAGACCTCTTAAAAGATGTGGGAAACCGTGTCTACAAAATTACCGGTGCTACATCTCTGCACGCCATTGACCACATGGATGATGGTTCACCCATAGAACTGACTGTCAACATAAATGTCAAGGATGGAACAGCTGCTTTTGATTTTGGGTTAGATGATTTTTTTTTTTTTTTTACTTGATTTTATGTACATCAGAGTCCACATACCTGTAAATTCATCATACACTACACTAGCAATGTCTTATTGGAAAATGTATATAATTTCTTTCAACTTGTACAGATTTATCATAATGCAGACAGTGCATACATACTAGACAAAATGTGCTTCAGCTAAATTTTCAAAATTCTCTACACTATTATTCAAGAAACTATTTAAATTCACACTTCCCTTCCGAAGATGTCTTGATATTTCTCTCTCTACACACACACACACACACACAGTATCTCTTTGACACTGGATTGAGTGGTAATTCAATTTTATGTTGTCCAGAGTTTCTCCCAAAACAGTCCATGCAGAACCAAACTTGAAATAAATGAGTTTTGTCATTTTCACTTTTGTAAATGCTGAATACTGGTACACACTTATGTTTAAGTGTTGTATAAATAATTTGTAAGTGAAATTTTGTTAGTTGATATTTCATTATGAACAAAGGAGAAATACGATTGTTTTTGCTTTATTTAAAAAATGGTCAGTCTAGAAACGAGGTCCTGGGAAACCTTAACCCTGATCCAAATACAAGGGTACGAAAGTTACTGATTACAGTGTTAATTGCAAGTGTATTGATGGCATGGAAGATCCACACAATCTGATAGATCCCAGAAATATGTTTTGGGTTCTAGAGATCATGTGTGCATATCAGCAGAAAGACTAATGTTGTCAAATTATTTATTAATTCTGATTATATTTCAGTATTGATGGCATGGAAGATCCACACAATCTGATAGATCCCAGAAATATGTTTTGGGTTCTAGAGATCATGTGTGCATATCAGCAGAAAGACTAATGTTGTCAAATTATTTATTAATTCTGATTATATTTCAGAGGTACAGGACCTGAGGTATGGGGCAATTGCAATGCACCGAGAGCTATCACTGTCTCAGCTATCATCTACTGCCTGCGAGCAATGGTTGCCCATGATATACCACTCAATCAGGTGAGGAAATAATGTTTATGAGGTAGAACTTTTCTTTTTTTTATGATTATAACAATACTAATACAATGCAAGTGTGTTGCCAGATGGCTATTGATATGTTAAACTTGTTTTCCATAATAGTCAAACTTTTGGCTTGAAAACATTGATGAAAGTTGGGATCTTTCTTGAATTGGGATCTTTCTTGAATAATAGTTATGCAATGCATTTCAGGGTTGCTTGAAGCCAATAGCCATCAAGATCCCTCAAGGTTGCATACTGGATCCCTCACTGGATGCAGCAGTTGTAGGTGGAAATGTGCAGACATCTCAAAGAGTGGTGGATGTCATCTTGAAGGCATTTGGTGCCTGTGCTGCCTCTCAGGGATGCATGAATAACATTACTTTTGGAGATGATACTGTTGGATATTATGAGACAGTTGCAGGAGGGGCCGGAGCTGTGAGTAAACTCACTTTCTATAGGAATCTTACTATGAATTCTAGGGCAGGTCTCTTAATATCTTAAAATGTTAAATTTTGTCCAAAATCATGTTTGAATTACATTAATCCTTTGTTGCATGGATCATAGTGTAATGGACACTGTTGATAATGAACAAACAAAACTTGCTCTCTCTTTACACATCTTCAAGACAAGTTTTAAAGCCATGTCTCTTCTCACATCTTGTATTCTGCTACAGCCTTCCAATCCTTTTACAGTGTATAAGCTATTGTAATGAAAGTCATCTTAAGTGCACTAATGAAAAAGATATATTTTCCAGGGTCCAGACTGGCATGGCCGAAGTGGGATCCACGTGCATATGACCAACACACGTATAACTGACCCAGAGATCCTGGAACGTCGCTATCCTGTTTTTCTCAACAGATTTACTCTCAACAAAAACACTGGAGGGAGTGGAAAGTTCAGGTGAGTTCAGGTGTGGAATGTGGTCTACTTGCAAGTGCTGACCAAGTGTGCTTTGCATATATCAGGGCAAAGAATTGTCCAAAGATTTTTTTCAAGGAGAGTATGTAATAATATTATAACATTTATTTACTCATTCATGATACATACCTGAAGTAAATCATTTTTCTCTGAAATTGGTGTGGTAGTCTCAAAGATGTCACTGATGTGCTCACCTTATCGTAGTGTTTTCTCACCATGGTTCTGTTTAGTGGTATTTAATTCAGTAAGAATTAGTGGGGATATAGAAACACCAAGTCAGCAGAGTATAGAGTAAGATTTGTACAGTTCCTGTTCATATTGTCCACTCAACTTCTTCCAGCTCTGAATATCAGATAAACTTGCATAACATTTATATTCACCTGACCTCAACACACCCAGGCCAGAAGAATGAGAAGGAAAATTGAATGCAATAATAATAATAACAATCCTTTAACATTGATGCACCTGAATTAATTTCTGATTTATAATTGTATGTTACAGAGGTGGTGATGGTGTCGTGAGAGAGCTTGTATTCCGACGCCCTCTGACACTTTCCATTCTCACTGAAAGAAGAGTCTTTGCTCCCTATGGTCTTGAAGGTTTTATCTTGTTCTCTCCATTTCTCCCACAATGTTTATATTCATATAAATAGTTAATTAAAGGGAGTAACTGAAGTAAAACTACATTCTATAAGAAAGTAACAGTAATATAGTGCAGAATATTTGAATATACTTCATATTATATAATTAAACACTGGACTGAATCACCACACAATATAGAAATTTAACTTTATTTTGCAAAATAAAGATTGTATAACATATTGCAGGTGGTGAAGATGGTAAGAAGGGCAATAATTTTTTGGTAAGGAAGTGTGGACGCAAGATACGCCTCCCCTCTAAGTCATCAGTGGATGTGCAGAAGGGTGTAAGTTTCATATGACATCATGGCACTGAAGGCAAATGTGTTTAGAATTTTCAGTACTTGCATTGTAGGTATGCACACAATTTGGATGAAGGAATACATTTTAACTTAATAGTGAAGCAATGTGTCTATCTCAATCAGAACAAAGTAAGAATGGTGTGTGTGTGTGTGTGTGTATGGAGTGTAAAATCTAAAGTAATTTTAATCACCAGGATATGTTTCAACTACTGACCCCAGGAGGAGGAGGATATGGAAGTGTAGATGATGATACCAATGACATCTACAGAGGGCCACCTGAGAAGAAAACAAGATATATTCAACGAGGAAGTGTATTTGAATTTAAACAAGCTCAAGAAAGTGTTTAATGATGTGAGAACCAAGTTCTCTTTAATCTCTAGACTCCAGAGGAGGAAGATGATATAGTGCTCACTGATTAATGCAGTGGAGCAAATCAGTTCAGTCCTTCCTAAGATTCCAGCAGAAGCTGAGGAGACAGAAGAGGGGTGTGGGAAGGGGGAGAGAGGAAAGGGGGAAGAGGAGGTGGGTTGGAAGAGAGGAAATGGGGAAGAAGAGGGGATTGGGAGAGAGGAAAGGGGGAAGAGGAGGGGATTGGGAGAGAGGAAAGGGGGAAGAGGAGGGGATTGGGAGAGAGGAAAGGGGGAAGAGGAGGGGATTGGGAGAGAGGAAAGGGGGAAGAGGAGGGGGTTGGGAGAGAGGAAAGGGGATAGAGGAGGGGTTGGGAGAGAGGAAAGGGAAGAAGAGGAGGGGGTTGGGAGAGAGGAAAGGGAAGAATAGGAGGGGGTTGGGAGAGAGGAAAGGGAAGAAGAGGAGGGGGTTGGGAGAGAGGAAAGGGGAGAAGAGGAGGGGTTGGGAGAGAGGAAAGGGGAAGAGGAGTGGGGTTGGGAGAGATGGATGGGGAGAAAGAAGAGGGGGTTGGGAGAGGAAAGGGAGAAGAGGAGGGGGGTTGGGAGAGATGGATGGGGGAAGAAGAGGGAGTTGGGAGAGAGGAAAGGGGTGGGGAAGAGGAGGGGTTGGGAGAGAGGAAAGGGGGAAGAGGAGGGGATTGGGAGAGAGGAAAGGGGGAAGAGGAGGGGTTGGGAGAGAGGAAAGGGGGAAGAGGAGGGGATTGGGAGAGAGGAAAGGGGAAAGAGGAGGGTGGTTGGGAGAGAGGAAAGGGGGAAGAGGAGGGGGTTGGGAGAGAGGAAAGTGGGGAAGAGGAGGGGGTTGGGAGAGAGGAAAGGGAGAAGAGGATGGGGTTGGGAGAGATGGATGGGGGAAGAAGAGGGGGTTGGGAGAGAGGAAAGGAGGGAAGAGGAGGGGTTGGGAGAGGAAAGGGAGGAAGAGGAGGGGTTGGGAGAGGAAAGGGGAAGAGGAGGGGTTGAGAGAGGAAAGGGAGGAAGAGGAGGGGTTGGGATAGGAAAGGGGAAGAGGAGGGGCTTGAGAGAGAGGAAAGGGGAAGAGGAGTAAAGAGAGGAAAGGGGAAGAGGAGGGGTTGAGAGAGAGGAAAGGGGAAGAGGAGGGGTTGAGAGAGAGGAAAGGGAGGAAGAGGAGGGGGTTGGGATAGGAAAGGGGTGAAGAGGAGGGGGGGTTGGGAGAGATGGATGGATTTTGATGAGGAAGGGGGGTTATTCTCCCCACAATTCTTCTCTCACATGCCAGAAGTATGTTGTGCATGGGCTGGTCAACATTAAATGGTTTGAACTGATTAGCTCCCTTGTGATTAATTGTCAGCCTGCTCTGGATTAATTAATGTAAAGGATGAATCACCAGTCTGTGTAAATACTGCTGGGAAAGTACAAGTTATTGTAAGTAGAAAATGTTCCATATGCATGTATGTTTTGAAAAGCTTTGTTTAGCTGTGGGGTGTAATATAACTAATATAATTGCAGCCATTGTGCAATGTTTATCGATAAATCATATCTGTCCATCAGTACTTCTCGTGTTATTACAGAATACTTTAATACCCCAAAACTTGTAAGAATGATAATGCACTGATGCAGATTATCCAATAGTGAACATGTGAGTTATTCAGTTACGTAAAACATTATCCTGCTGTGAGAGGACTACTATCGACAAGACAGATGATGTACTACTGATAAACACTACAGAATATTAGCATGGCTGTAATTAATGACAAATCAAATAATGAGCTGTGCAACACTCTGCCTGAGTAGGCATTGACAGGGAAGGGCCAAGACTAACAGTAAGTCAGTGAAAATTAACACACACAGATTGTATTGCACAATTTTGAAAGAAAAGAGAAAAAGCCATTGAAAATACAACACACTGACAGTAAGGACGACTTAGTGTTTCTACGACACACAACAGTTGCCCGGTACAGTCATGTCACACGTAACCCTCACCTGAGAAAACGCATTCTTTAAAATTAAACTAACGGTGTATAGATTATATAATAACCAAGTTGTCACCCTCTGGCTGTGTGTGAAAAGAAGAAATGCCAACCATTGTAAAATTAAATTATTTCTAATATTATTATCTACCATCCTATGGCAACATAATGTGAACATAATTGCTGCCTTGTGTATGTCTATAAGATTCATAAATCATAATTACATATACAACTGCTGCCATCTTTATCTTTGATAAATATCAGATATTTGCATAGACTGATGGTAACAGTTATTACATGTCAACACTGGCTGAAAAAGTAAACTGTGATCTATAAATGTTAAGTAGAAAAAAAAAAAAAAAATGGAACAGATTATACTTATAATCACTTCCCTTTCAGGATGGTTGGAACATGACCCATTGTTGGCAGCTACTCCTCCACAATGTCATAAGATGAAAGAACTATACTAAAGAAAATTTATACTATATATATAGCATATATAAAGTTATTTTACTTGTGTTAATTTCATCAATGAAGTTTATCTGTTAAAGTTATTGTGAATGTTATCTGTTATTACTTTACATATTGATCATGCATAGAATAATAATCTGGCATAAAGCTTTGATTTCAAAACTGCCCTCCTATGGCTTCTATCCTTCTCTGCAACTTTATCTCAAGTTTCCTTTCTGACCATTCTATTACTGCTGTGGTAGACAGCCACTGTTCTCCTAAATCTATTAATAGTGGTGTTCCTCAGGGTTCTGTCCTGTCACCCACTCTTTCTATTATTCATTAATGACCTTCTTAACCAAACTTCTTGCCCTATCCACTCCTATGCTGATGATACCACCCTACATCTTTCCACGTCCTTTCAGAGACGACCAACCCTTCAGGAAGTCAACAGATCACGCAGGGATCCCCGATTTCCGATCTTTCTAAGATTTCCGATTGGGGTAGAGAAAATCTAGTAGTTTTCAATGCCTCAAAAACTCAATTCTTCCATCTATCAACTCGACACAACCTTCCAGACAACTATCCCCTCTTCTTCAATGACACTCAACTGTCTCCCTCTTCCACAATGAATATCCTCGGTCTGTCCTTTGCTTACAATCTTAACTGGAAACTTCACATCTCATCTCTTGCTAAAACAGCTTCTATGAAGTTAGGTGTTCTGAGGCATCTCCACCAGTTTCTCTCTCCCCTCCAACTGCTAACTCTGTACAAGGGCCTTATCCGCCCTTGTAAGGAGTACTTTTCGCATGTTTGGGGGGGTTCCAGTCACAATTTTACTAGATAGGGTGGAATCTAAATCTTTTCATCTCATCAACTCCCCTCCTCTGACTGTCTTCAGCCTCTTTCTCACCGCCGAAATGTAGCATCTCTTTCTATCTTTTATCGCTATTTTCATGCTAACTGCTCTACTGATCTTGCTAACTGCATGCCTCGCTGCTCAAGGCTTTCTTCTTCCTCTCATCCCTATTCTGTCTAACTCTCTAACGCAAGAGTTAACCAGTACTCTCATTCATTCATCCCTTTCATTGGTAAACTCTGGAACTCCCTCCCTGCATCTGTATTTCCTACTTCCTACAATTTGTCTTCTTTTAAGAGGGAGGTATCGAGGCATTTGCTTCCCAATTTTGGCTGACGCTTAACCACTTTTTAGGGAGCCAGCACTCAAGTGGGCCTTTTTTTTTTTTTTTTTCTTTTTTTTGCCCTTGGCTGGCTCTCTCCCCTACATAAAAAAAAAAAAAATTGCAAATAGCTTAGCACATATTTTCATTATGTGATGTCGGCAAAGCTTGTTTGACACCTTCCTCTAATTCATTGCAAGACTTTGAGGGCAGAGCTGGCAAAAACAATGAAAACATTCAGGGAATGTACTCATGATACATGTTAGAACTGTCATAAAATCATCTGCTCAGCTCTTGTCAGCATTGCCTTTGCGATGTGTTTGGGCAATTGAATCCATCACAGTGCTTCATAGGACCATTCAGATCAGTCCTAAAGACCCCACCCAAGCTGACACACCTTGCATTTGTCACTTGTACATTTGTAGCCTTGACCAGGCAAAAACCTGTACCAGATTGCCTTACAGTAAACAAAATGTTAACAGTGCTTAATTACTGTCAGCAGCCCAAACAAAACAAAACAGCCTTTAAAATCAAGAGTGAAACTTCTTAGTGAAATGCGCAGAAGCACTGTAATGCCATATATTAGAAGGCAGCATCCAACAAGCTGTGCCAAAACATCACATGCATGTTTTATTTATTTAGAAGATAATAGTTATTACAGACAAAATTGTAGTAATTTTGCTGGTACATGAGAAGACATGTAACAAACTTGTAGCAGTTTTGCTACACGGAAGCATGAATTCTCATTAATTGAATGTTCTTCATATTCATAGATAAAATATATAACTTGTTGCTTTTATTTCTTTTAAATAAATATGTAAACACTCCCTATTGACTTAGCACTTAACAACCTTATTACTGAGTTCATTCTATTCATCTACCACACAATTTGAGAACCAATTCCTTTCCATCTCATTCCTAAATCTAAATTTTTCTAAGCTTGAACACATTATTTCTTGTTCTAAACTGGTTACTGATCCTGAAAATTTTGCCATATCCCCTTTGTTATAACTTATGCCACTTATGTCACCCTCTTAACCTACATTCGTAGAAGGAATGCAAATTCAACGGCTACAATCTAGTTTCATAAGGACAATCCCTCATCCACTACATCCTTTCATATTTGAGTAGAAGAGCATGGGGTGTGGAATGCATCAAGTCTACATGAGAAAAGGATTATTCATTTGGAGAATGGTTGAATTGCTGCAATAAAAAATTAATGATAGATGGAAGGTTCATTCAAATTCAGTTCTATACCTGCCTTGCAGATTATGACCCAGAAAAACTCAGGACAAGTCCACACAGTTCCTACCTGTATTACAAGTATGCACTGTACCATAGACCTCCACAGCAATGGTGGCATCTCCTCAGTTTCTCTAAACTGACTGGCTTGACCAAAGACTACAGGATCCAGTAGCCTTGTTTCCACACTGAAAAGCCACCAAGTTATCTTCAGGATGTTACACCATAACCTGCAAAGTCAACATCAGTAACAGTGACACTAATATTAAGCAGTAAATATTGAACCATAATGGAAAATGATTTCTTCGTGCAAATACTCAAGGCTTTATGCAATACAATATGTAAACTAGAAGACAAACTAATTTAGTTGAACAAAAGCTGTTTACAGATCCTTAAGATCTAACACCTCCCAGCAATTAGGTTTGGTAAGCATTCCTAATACACATTTTCATACTCCATCCTAAAGGGCTCCAACATTCATAACTTTCCACATAACAGCAGTTTCCATGTACATTCAGATGAATCTTAACATCTCTCCTTGACTTTTCTTCTTCCTTCCTCCTGTCTTTCACTTACTCCCTAACACACTCTCTCTCTCTCTCTCATCCATACATGCACACAGGCATGCACACACACACACACAGATGTATTGAGACGTGGAACAGATTAAATGAAGAAGTAGTGTCTGCAACGAGTGTGCATACTTTTAAAGTAAGATTGGATAAGTGTAGATATGGAGACGGGGCCACACGAGCATAAAGCCCAGGCCCTGTACAACTACAACTAGGTAAATACACACACACACACACACACACACCATGTAGTGGTAGTGTACTCTCCTCACAACCGAGAGGAGAGGGGCCAGGTTTGAATCCTGGATGTAGCAAGGCAAATCAGTGTGTAAACCCTGTTCACCTAGTAGCAAGTAGGTAAAGGATGTAATTCAAGGGGTTATGGCCCCACTGTCCTGGCGTGGTGTGTGGTGTGGTCTCCGTCCTACCCGGGGATCAGCCAGTACAAGCTTCGAGCTTTTTCTGTAAGGATACAGCTACAGGGTGACCAGTAGACACCCTGAGTGAAAGGTGAATAACACACACACACACACACACACACAGCTGACTGGCTTTTTGCTCCTTTCATGTAGCTCCCATATTACTTTATCATGTGAACATAAGTAAGTTACCATTTTTATTGACTTATTGAGATTACCTGTACCTGGAAAGGTATTAGAACCCTAGACCTCTCAGCATGTCAAACCTACCACTGCAGCACCAAAAATATTTGATGACAAATCATAACTTGCTTAACAACTGATGGGTAAATGGAAATTTGATAGTTTAGGAAAAATATCTTTAATACTTTCCATAATGCTGCGCTATACATACATAGGAATCAAGAACATTAGATTGAGCTCTACCAATCCTGACAAATGATGGTTTTATGCTCAAGTATCAAAAAATATTTGTCTAGAAATCCCATGAGTGACAAAATTCCTTGCAAATTGTAAAAACCAATTAAGTGGGAGGGAAGTGGAGAGCCCTCCTGCATATTATTCCCACAACAATATTGCCCTTGCCTACTTGTTTTTAAAGGGGCTTCCACCCAACTATATAGATAGATCTTTCCAAATATCAACTTAAGTCAAATTATGTGAATAATCTATATAAAAAAAATTATGTTTTAAAGCTGTGAAGAATAACTAGATTCAGAAAAATGCCGTTTTCCTCCACTAAAAACCCTTTTCCATGTAAGAAAAATTCAAGATATAGCAACTTCTCTACCAAATATACCTAAAATTCCTGTACAATATTATTTACTACCTTAATCATAAATTGAATTGGATATTGCATTACTTCAGAAGTCTCTAATAATAACCATCGGAAATCATAGGTATTCAAATCATTGATTTCCTTGTTCTTTTTTATAATCTTCATTGACTTTCTTGTGCCAGTCCAGATTTATCTTGACAACACTTTCCCCAGCATCCCGAGCCCTCTTCCCTGCGTAGATCATCGCAAAGCAACCCAACAGGGTCACCACGCACATCATTATGTTGATCTTGATCCTTGCTTTGTTACGGGCTCGTTCAAGCGTATCTTGGCTGAAAAAATCACTATGATAGTTTCTCTTGTTTGTATAATATAGTGATATTTCTTATTAAGTCTAAGAATATTACAGAAAGTGAGAAATATTCACAACACCGTCACTTATGGAAGATTAATTTATTCACATGACTTATTTCATTGTTCACTCTTCATTCATCAATGGAACACTTATCTGCATTTTATGGATTACCATATAAAGTATGTCTAACCATCTTATATCTTCTCATTCCATATTCCCAAATGTGTTTAAAGTACACCTGTGAATGCTCAATTCCATGGAAGCCTGGACCAAGAAGAGCCCTAATAATACTTAAAACTACTGATGCAAGGCCAAGACATGCCATTTAAAACATGTCAATGACCCAACTCAGGTCAAAGGACCCCATAGCATGTACTTATCTTAAATCAATATAAAGCTCTTGAAGAGCCCAGCTGAATATGCAAATGAGGGATCAGTGATGTAGATTTTTCACCTTGATCAAATCCAAGATCACAAACAAAATGTTAACAACTCTGGGAGAAGATGTAGTTTGAATATGTAGATAACTTTGATGCAAAATCTATTAGTAAATTTTCATGCTTTTCATTACTAGTTTATCATTGTAACATTTAATTCTGAGACATTCAGAACAATTCTGGTAATACATTGTTTTTCACCAGACATTATACAATCAATATTTTTTTTTTGCCTTTTTTTTTTTCAAGATGTTTATTCTTTCTTCACTTTTTACATTTTTAATCACACGTATTGCTATTTCTCAACAACAGTTCTTTGTACTCATGAGTTTATCTTTCCAAAAAAAAAATAGAATTAGAATTAGTTAATACATGTGGGAGATGTAATTTGAACTTTTCATAATAAAGAGACATGATCAAGTTATAAACACTGAATTTGAAGTTTTCCATTTTTTTTTTTTCTACTAAAGACAAATAAGAATTTGGATTTATCAATTCTTATTAAAAATTAATTTTATTATCGAAAATATTGATATTTTTTATTTACCAATTTATTGGTCATCAGGCAAGAACACTAATGCCAGTTGTTGATGATTTATCGATTATCAAGACATTTTTTTCATTATTACACCCAGGTATGATCACTGACTGCTCTTCTCTACAGCCAGACTGGCTGACAAGGCACCTGGGGGGACAACAGCTGAGCATAGAAAGTGGCATGTGGAGGAAAGTCACGGCACTCTGATGCCACTTACAAAACCCCAGGTGTAGCCAGTGGGGAAAGGTAACTGATGCCACTGGATACTGGTGCTGGACTCAAAAGATCATTCCTCCATTTCTATGTTGGCTACCTACATACCAACATAACAGAATATGGAAAGCTGCCACATATGTGCCTAATGGCTTCTTCCTTTATGTTCTTACATCAAAGAAAACAATTAAGAATTCATACTGGTGCTATGAAATATGGTAGGTTACATACTTCTGTCCTACTTGCAACAATAAATCTATGTACCATACCTCACTAAATTTGGAACATCAGCAACAGACTTGTATTTGCCACCCCAGACCAGGAGTAATTTCTCAAATCTATTCACTTTATGATCAGTGAGTCCTGAAATATAAATTTTAAGTATTAGTTACCATCTTCGTAAGTAAACCAAGTCTACATGCCTATTTCCATATCAGACTGAACAAATTTAATGCAGTGCCTCCATGTTATCTCCTCTATAACAAATTACCTAAGTATCTACTTTTACATATTTATTCTATGAAGTTGTGCCACTTTTTTCCTTATTCTCTTTTCTATGTAAAAAGAGCTCTGGCCAAGAGCTTCAAAAGATTGAAAATAAGAGACCAATGTGGTACTAATCCCATAAGAATGATCTACAATTAGAAAAATTTCAAAACCTATTAACTGAAAGAGTTTGTCATAGTTAGTGGAAATACAAAGGCAGGCAGACTTCCAGAGTTCATCAGTAAAAAAGACTGAGATTACTAGTTAACTCTTTAGCATTATGGAGGTGGACATAATAAGGGTAAGAGAAAGTAAACACTTTTATGCAGCACGGCCAAATAGAAAGACATCAAGTTAGAAAGATCAATAGAGTAATAAATGTGAAAGCAGCAGCAGAGACTTAAAGTAGTCAGTAAGAGGAGGAATGAGAAAATTTTCTTGATTTCACTCTGTTCAAGAAAGAAGTACAAATGGAATTTGATATGTGTAAAATGTAGATACTCCAAAAAAAGGGCAAATAAGGCAGACTTAGCCGAGTCTGACTTTTTCAAAACGTTTATGAGTTTTGACTTTGCAACTTTGGATATCACGGTGCGGCAAAGACCCAACTCGGTGCCACAACTCCCAGCTCTGGTATTTACCAGGTCATCATAAATGATTGAATAAAATCAATAACAAATAATAAAAATTAATGACTAATGTCATACGAAACAGAAATCTGGACTGTGGGAAAATATTAATTTGGCTTTCAAGATGACAATAATTAACACCAAACAATATCCTGGACCTTCCCACATCTCCCCCCTGGGTGACACTCCTAAAAGGAGCAAGGGATTGTAGATATATAAAGCATTATGAGCATTTTCATAGGTATTTTTACAATCTCTCACCATAATCAACATGGCTCTTTTTACCCTTATCATATAGAGCTTCGCATTCTGAGCATTTTGAACCCATACATACCCACCACAAACTGTTCATTATGTTGACAACAATTTCTAAAGATAGCCATTTTGGGGGAGGAAAACAAACTGATGCGCTAAGAAACCCACGCGTGATGGACTGATGGGCACTGAGGAACACTGTTAGGTGTGTTTGCTTGTGTGTGTATATTGTCACATTATTTGCACACGTGCTGAACCAAGCATAATGATTGGCTCTTTTATTTGAGCATGCAGCCACTGATCAATAAAAATAATACCTAATAAATGTAGCCAATCATAGCAGTTTATGAAGAGTGACTGGATTTGAATCATTCTGATAGGGTGTCGCTTCAATTATTTCCATTGCATCGCCAGATATTACATTACTCATTAGGTTAAATTTTGTTTAGAACAATTTAATTGGGTTAGATAAAGCTAATTTGTTCCGAGGAAGACGTATCAGCAGTGTGCTTCGCCTCAACTAGGTTTGGTTACATTAATTGGGTTTGGTTACGTTAGGTTTTGTTAAAAAAGATAAGTTTCAATATGTTGACATAGCCAGCAGTAACCACCGGTGTTCGCGAATATTCTCCACAGCATTGCAGTAAAAAATTTTGAGAGTTCATTTTGTGGTACTGCACTTTGTTATAATGAAACTAATTTATTCTGGTACATTTTAGTCTATTTTGTATTAGTCTTTTTTTCTCATTTTCATCACAACACAGTACTTTGAGAGAATAGACACCGTTTTTTTAAAGGATGAGGGAAAGGGCGAATATAAAAAGTATTAATTTGAAACAAGAACGCAGTGCAGATTCATTCAAAAAAGGTCTAAAACTACCAGACAAAAAAAAGTTTTATCCTGAAGTGAGTATGATGAAAGACTAAATTTATTTTTTCATAATGATGCACAGTATAAATACCCAACTCCAGCTTACCTCTGCAATCGTCCATCACGTGCTGTAGAGCCACTAGAGCTTCTAACTAACTACACTGGCCTCTCAGCATTTCATTCAAAATTCAGAATTGGAGGGACAATCAACTTCTCCCAGACACATGATATATACCAAATACCACATTGGATATTGAGATAGGAAGGGAGGAAGTCATTATATAAGTCTCCCATCATAACTGTTTTGTCTGTGAAGGCTTACAAGAACCTGACAAGCCCAATACATCAATCAGGTAGGTTTTCTCACCCAGTCTGCCGAAGTTACTTGGTCCTCTGTCTCTCCGTTGCTGTTGTGGTGTGGGAACCACGTCCTTGGCTGCTTCACTACACCACCTGGAACCCCCACACATTAGGGGTTGCCACCTCTGCAACACCTGCCTCTGCATACCCATGCTCCGGTAAAGGTGGGAGAGGTGCGACAGAGCCATCTTAGCAGGTAACACCTCTCTCCTATCCGCTCCTCTTCCCAACTCACACACGGTACTGTCAACGCTCCGTCCTGCCTGCAGCCTGGCCTCAGCTGTTCCTTCTGCCCGGCCTGACTGTCTCATCCTCTTCTTCACTCCGGTGATGGGCTATTCTGCTTTTCCAACCTATTCATTATACAAAGCGTAAATAAAGTCGTTATATCTCCATGTGACTGTATATTTCTAATCAAGGTATTCTTTCAGCAATCTCTTGGCCCATTTCTCTTGTCCACAGAAGTTTGAGTGTATCCCATCATTGTTTTTCAAGTCGCTCCCGCACATTCGCACACAGAGGCGGCGGACGTGATTGCACAGTGAACTTGTGAAGGGTCGGAAATTGACAGTTATGGCCCAACAAGCATTTAATAATCATCAACTGACTTTGAAAAATAAGAACTTCATAATACTTAGCAATGACAAAATATAAATGTTCTGCCAACTATAGAAAAAATAACTTATATCAATAAATGGAACCTTGAACTCAATATGGAATTGTTCTACAATCATTCTGAATACTTTCATTTTATGAAAGACCCGTTTATGAAGATATGTGAAATGTACACAAATATGTATATTCTACATCACACACACACACACACACACACACACACACACACACACACACACACACACACACACACACACACACACACACACACACACACAAAAGAGGACCATTAGTGCGCAACAAGATGATGAGTGAAATTACCAATTTCCTACCCACTGACTTAACAATGTCAATTGTTCGTAGAAGCTTGCACGCATGCAGGTTGGATAATACTGCATAAGTTATGTGGGCCGCCTTGAAAGCAGTAGGCCCACGCCACTCCAAAGTGGCATAATGTAAAACACACACACACACACACACACACACACACACACACACACACACACACACACATCGAAATCACACTGCTAATTATCATACGAGTAATTTAACAGATCAATTAACTTAGCCTCTAATAAGCTTGTTAGACTACTCTCTGCTGAAAATGTCAAAATCACCTACAGTAGTGTAGAACATACGTACTTCATTAAGGTTTACACGTGATACCGAAACATGTCACAAAACAACAGCGGTAATATAAATTCGCAGGAGAACGTCGAACACTCCACCGTGAAATGAAGTGGCAAACAAGCACATGAACACCGCCCACATTACAGAAATTGCCTGCAAGGACAGCTGTGTGTGTGTGTGTGTGTGTGTGTTTCACTTCACTGTTTGATCTGCTGCAGTCGCTGACGAGACAGCCAGATGTTACCCTACGGAGCGAGCTCAGAGCTCATTATTTGCGATCTTTGGATAGGTCTGAGACCAGGCACACACCACACACTTGGACAACAAGGTCACAACTCCTCGATTTACATCCCGTACCTACTCACTGCTAAGCGAACAGGGGCTACACGTGAAAGGACACCCAAATATCTCCACCCGACCGGGGAATCGAATCCCGGTCCTCTGGCTTGTAAAGCCAGCGCTCTAACCACTGAGCTACCGGTGTGTGTGTGTGTGTGTGTGTGTGTGTGTGTGTGTGTGTACAGAGAGAGAGAGAGAGAGAGAGAGAGAGAGAGAGAGAGAGAGAGAGAGAGAGAGAGAGAGAGAGAGAGAGAGAGAGAGAACTTCATTCTTAAAACTAAGAAAATCGACTCGGAAATTCCAGCCTATCAAATTTCTTCCTCCGTGATTTCGATGTTTTGATGCACGATTTCAGGTGGTTGAATAACGACAATAATGCTTTAACTTTAAATAAAAAATGTTGCTCTTGCTACCCGTTCTCCTTCACCCCTCTCTCTCTCTCTCTCTCTCTCTCTCTCTCTCTCTGATGGCACTGAGCCTCATGAATACTAAACTCTCCTCACAGTTGGCCCGTGACAGAGTGCTCCTGATTCCCTCCACGTTAACCCTTCCTCCCCCATCGTAAACCGGAACTTGGCTTAGTTTCCAGGATTATAACGTAACTGCTCCAGCCAATTCCTGCTTCTCTCTCACGTCTTCTCAGTGATCGAGTTCGGAGGTCAGTCAAGGAAGGTTATATTAGTGTTTAATTACTTCGAGGTTTTATATTTACTGTTAATGCACGATTTTTTTTTTTCCTTTTCTTCTTTTTCTGAAGACTGATGCTATTGCTGTGTCTACTCAGGTCACGGTGAAGATGATTTGTTGAGACTAGAAAAAAAACTCAGAGGTGTATTTCATAATGAGGTAAAAAGGCCTACTTGTTTCTTAAAACGTAACAGAAATCCGTTAACAACTTTCCCAGATACATTATGGACGGGTATAGTAGACAAACATCAAGAGAGACAGACCTAGAATAATCTCACGGATGAAGGTAATAAGAGAGTTAAAGGTGATGGTCCTTTTTTAGCGAGAACAGGGGAATACTCACTTAAGAGAATAGGATGGGTTAGCATGATAAGATTCCAAGTGACGCACAACACTCACCAGTCACAGATGAGCCTCCGTCCTGAAAACTCCCATCCACGGCTGACGTCACTTCACTCCGCAGCAAATTGTAACACGTTGCCAGTCACTAGTGAAATTAGTGAGATAGATAATTAAGTCAGTATATCAGTAAGCCACCCAATAACTAAACATGAAAGACAGCGCATGAATTAACAACAAACTCATTAAATTATTTAGAATCACATCTGTTCATCTTCACACAGTTCCTTCCTTCTCAAGCACGGCGTCTTTTTATGAGTTATCTTGCTTCTGTCGCCTTTTATTTCCGCAACAGGTATTCTTTTTTTTTTCAGCTGTTCACGTAATCATGAGACTCTTATCTACTTTCATCACCGTAAGTAACCGTTATCAGTCATATGAGTCTTTTTAATCAGTGGTGATATCTTCATTGCCTTAGTATTCACCCATTTATTTTCCCTCATCTGAACTACGTCACAGATTCATGATAAGGTTCCTATATATAATAACAATTTCAAAAGCGGCTTGTATGACATTCAGCTACCGAATATAAAGCATCAATTTTTTTCCACTTCCGAATCAGTATTTCTTTCTACTTCAGTTCATCTTTGTAAAAAATCTAACCAGAATATCTATTGATGTGCCTTCATGTGTTCTTCTTGCTGTTTGGATTCAGTTCATTTATCTGTTTCTGTAGGTACCTGTCTGTTCATATACTTTCTCGTAAGTATAACTACAATGCGCATCCCGTGGTCATTTGTTTCCCAGTGTAGATAAACTATCATAACTAGACTCTTGAACTTCTCCACTCACCAAGATTCCTCATTGTATATGGAAAGCACACACCGGACCCCCATTTCTCTTTATCGCCACCATAACTCTCCTTTTTGTTCCTCTCCCCTTTCCCATTCTTCCTTCATAACTTTAGTCTACCCTACCCCTCCTCGCCTCAGCCCTACCTCCCAAACACAACACTCTTACTCGCTTTAAGCCCATCTTTACAGTATACCATTGAGCCTGGGAGCACATACACAGATATTCAAAACTGTCACCCCCCAACACACCAGATCCAGAAAATGAACTTAAGCACACCTCCTCTTTAGCTGTACATTCCACTTCGACTCTTCATTCCCTACCATTTCCACTTGCATTTTTTTTTTAACCCGTTCACTTCCATGAAGCGTTTTCATATTCATTTTGTTTACTATTTGGCGATTTCATACAGCTTCAGAAACTCATTTGGGGGATTAAAATAGTGAAGAATCTGGCCATTAATCTTCTGACCTCCATAGACAGATCATAATGTAAATAAAATCGTCATAATTATACCCAAAACTTATGCTAAAAGAAAAAAGCGTCCCAGTACTGAAGGAGTTAACTGAAATAAGGGAAAAAAAATGTATAATGTTCCCCACGATGTGATATTGTTGTGGTGAGTGTGATCCATCTCAACGTCGTTAGAGGAAATAAGTCATCCTTATCAGCAGCGGTGGGACGCGAGGGTGATGGATTGTACCCATGTAAATACGCGAGAAAGTCTTCCCCACTTATGCGGCGAGGGACTGCACCACCACCATCACGACTACCACGACCACCACGACCCCGTAAGATGGCGAGGGCGGCCCGGCGGAAAGGAGTGTCTTGAAGTTACTAGGTATTATCTTATCTGAGCTTTATGAGACGTTTGTTTTAAAGCACTCGTTAATTATTGTGTGTGTGTGTGTGTGTGTAATTCACTGTTTGATCTGCTGCAGTCTCTGACGAGACAACCAGACATTACCCTGCGGAACGAGCTCAGAGCTCATTGTTTCCGATCTTCGGATAGGCCTGAGACCAGGCACACACCACACACCGGGACAACAAGGTCACAACTCCTCGATTTACATCCCGTACCTACTCACTGCTAGGTGAACAGGGGCTACACGTGAAAGGAGACACACCCAAATATCTCCACCCGGCCGGGGAATCGAACCCCGGTCATCTGGCTTGTGAAGCCAGCGCTCTAACCACTGAGCTACCGGGCCGTGTGTGTGTGTGTGTGTGTGTGTGTGTGTGTGTGTGTGTGTGTGTGTGTGTGTGTGTTGCGTTCGGGCGAGCGCGTTCCTATCTCTTTCAGCGATGTGGCTAAATGTGTCTCGTAAGTTGGGTATTAAGAGAAGCTGAATTTTGACACACACACACACACACACACACACACACACACACACACACACACACACACACACACACACACACACACACACACACACACACACACACACACACACACACACACACCAAAAGCTACTTTCCGTTTTTAGGATGAATTAGTTAATTCATTTACATCAATGGTTTCATTACTGCTGATCATTTTATCTATGTATGCAATTCTTTCTTTTCAGTTGGGACTTCCTTTTACGTATAAGGAGCGGTATGAGGAGGGCATGTTATCCTTTATCCCTGAGGCTATGGCCTGTGTCTTCTGTTTGTTTAAGTGATCAACAGTTCTTAAGGAGTCTCTGACATGCACACATATTTTTCAAGTTTTACTCATCACTTTTAAATATTCTTGTTCCTAAAAGGTTTACAACATTGCAAGTTCTTTTGTTAAACATTACCCTCGCGTGCCTCTTCATTATTCTCCTCCATGTGTCTGAGCTAAAAGATTTTCCAGCAAGACACTGCAGTGCAGTAATGCAACTTAGCAAGTTCATGGAAGACTCGACTTCAGAAACCTGAAAGTCGTTCTTGAAAACCTGTCATATCTGCGGCAACGAAACACTTACGAACCCGGCGCCTCGTGCACCGCGGGAGGGAGGCAGAGACAAGGCTTTTGCATTAAGCAGGGCCATGGGAGTGCGTCGGCCGGCATGTCTAGAACACTCCTCGGGGAGGCACAATGCACGCCACGCGGGAAAAAGGGCAACATTTCATAATGTTGTGAAAATGGTGTGCGGGAAACAATGTTGTTTTTCTGTGTACGTGGTCGTGGCGTTATTTTGTGCACACACTGGTAGGCTGCCTGTGTTTTGTACAGTTTTGTTCTAGGAAGAGAGAGAGAGAGAGAGAGAGAGAGAGAGAGAGAGAGAGAGAGAGAGAGAGAGAGAGAGAGAGAGACAGTGTTGGCATCACATCCTAAACACAACACACAAACAGACGTCACGGTGACGGGTCAAGAGGGACACTCAGGCGGCGGCAGCTTGGTGGCGCTTGGATAAGGTTACAACCCACGTCACGGCAGTTCCCGCCTCCAGGCACTACCTCTACACCAGGTATACATAATTAGCACGTGGCCTAGAGTGAAGGCTTGCTGCTGCGTGACTATTGTTGGCCTGGAGGAAAATTTCTCCAACATAAACCACCACTCCACGAGACCTGAAAAGTGCACCATTCTTTCTCCTGGAGCGTCACCAGTGAATGAGGCGCTTCAGCACTCGTCATGTCCCCGCCACGCCCGCTGCATATTTCTCTTCTCCTCAGCCTGCAAGCTTTTCACCGAACTTTGTGTCTTTCATCGTTAGGGCGTCCTGCTGAGAGCGTACACCAAGTGACCAATAAACAAGGACAAATACTGCTGGAGGAGAGACAAGCAGCTCCAAATTTGCTAAGCCCAAGACTGGGATGAGCGACATAACAGCGGGAATCTTCACATGCAGCTGAGAATAAGATACTATAGAGATGAATGCCCGTAACAACAACAACAACAACAACAACAACAACAACAACAACAACAACAATAATAATAATAATAACAATAATAATAATAATAACAGTAATGACAATAATAACAATGGGGAGAAGGCAGCGTTAGTCATGCAGTACACTCAGGCAGCCCGGTCCCCAACGCAGTACGTGGGAAGCAGCCAGCTGATCGGGTGCCAGCAACCAGTTATGGTGGTAAAACAAGAGCCTGTGACTAGTGGTGGGGTCTGTTTAGGACTGTGGAACCTCGAGGAAAGCAAACACGCATTAACACACACACACACACACACACACACACACACACACACAGCGAGGCAAATGGGCAAACCTCTTAATGTGTGGCCCCTGTTCACCTAGCAGTAAATAGGTACGGGATGTAACTAGAGGGATAGTGGCCTCGCTTTCCCGGTGTGTATTGTGTGTTGATGTAGTCTCAGTCCTACACGAAGATGAGCTCTGAGCTCGCTCCGTAATGGGGAAGACTGGCTGGGTGACCAGCAGGCGACCGAGGAGGTGAATTGCACACACACACACGTCACCAGGGTTACAATTGCGATTAAGTGTCATAATTCAGTTTTTCTATGCACACTAATACTGGCAGGGTTGCATGGAGCTGTGAAATAAAGACAAGGAAACAAAGCCCGCTCAGAGGCCCTCACTGAAGTCGAGGATGAGATCACATTTCGTATATTAAAGCTGGCATTGTCATGTAAAGAAACGAAGGTAATGAAGGTGTTCCTGAGAGTCTTTGTTTTCTTTCTCTTTTTTCTCCTTTTTTCTCGCTTCTTTTAGTTCCTCGTGGGAAGAGGAGGAGGAGGAGAGATAAAAACGTCTCAAGCGTAATGTGTGTGTGTGTGTGCGTGTTTCACTGTTTGATCTGCTGCAGTCTCTGACGAGACAGCCAGACGTTACCCTACGGAACGAGCTCAGAGCTCATTATTTCCGATCTTCGGATAGGCCTGAGACCAGGCACACACCACACACCGGGACAACAAAGTCACAACTCCTCGATTTACATCCCGTACCTACTCACTGCTAGGTGAACAGGGGCTACACGTGAAAGGAGACACACCCAAATATCTCCACCCGGCCGGGGAATCGAACCCCGGTCCTCTGGCTTGTGAAGCCAGCGCTCTAACCACTGAGCTACCGGGCGTGTGTGTGTGTGTGTGTGTTCCATTGTCCCGTGCCCCACTCCAGCAAACATGGCGTGGAGCAGGTCGCGGTGTTGTTCTCGCCTGCCACGTGAGATCAGATTTATGGCGACACGAGCTGTCCTTATGACGAACACTGCTAATGGCGGGACTCGCGAAGATATAGGAGGAAAGGCAAGGACGCGGGCGGTTCTCTCCTTCTGAGCTCGTAACCCAAGAGAACCTTTTAGTGCGGGTCTGAGAAAGTCACGGATTTACGGCAGTAACTCGACAGCTGGAGCGCTCCTTGACTTTATCTTAACGCATATGTTGACACTTGGTTAGAAGAAAAAGCTCGTTATTATGATAAACGAATGTAACATGACACTTTTGGTGTTTAAAATACTGTCACTATGAGTAGCCATCAAGGAGGGAGCGACAACTAAGACATGTAATACCTTGTGATTAGTACTAATGAATGTACAGGTGCAATCTTATTTCACCGCTGCTCCGCGCATGACTGCAGTGCGTACACACACATCTAAGGCTCGACCTCCGCCACCACCTCAATTATTATTAAACTTGCCCCCTCGCCCGCCGCTCCAGTGGGGTGCGGTTCCTCCCCCATTCCCACGGGGCACCACCGACCAGAAGTTTTGATGAAATTTGTAAATTAATAGTGTAAAATTCAATGTGTGTGGTGATAAAACTCGCCGTGATTTTTGTTGAGTAAGTTGCACAATAACATTAAGGTGTGGTTGTACGTTCTAAGAGCGATTTTCTTTTGTTTGGTATATCAACCTAAGAAAATTTGTGACCCTTTCATAATACAATTTTCCTTAACATGAGTTAACATAATCAGCACAGAGCGCAAGTAACCCTTATGACGCATGTGGCGAAGGGGAAGGGGAGCGAAAAAAAGAACTTCAAAATAATATTAAGGTAACGCGAGAAGGGAAAACGCCAGGCAGTAAGTAGACAGCAAGGATCGTGTTGGTTTCACAAGGTGCCAGAGAAGGAAAGGGGCAAGCTCCGAGGAAGCGGACGCTGAAGAAAGTGAAACAGGAAGAGGAGGGAAAAACATTGATAAAGGTGCACGTATAGCTGAAACAAATAGAGAAAGAAGAGGAGGAGAAAGAGGAAGACTAATATAAAAAGAAATTTGCACAGAAGAGCAAATAATATCAGACATGTTGACTTTACCGAAATTGTTTGTGGGACCTACCTTAAATACATGAACTAATCTGCAAGTAAGGATGCAGGAAGGCTTTACAGATTTTTATCAGTGATGGTGAAACATGACAGAGAAGCAATACTAAGACTCATCTCCACCCTCCCATTCCCTCGAAACATTGATTTATACACCAGAGCAGGGAAAAGAGAGAGAGAGAGAGAGAGAGAGAGAGAGAGAGAGAGAGAGAGAGAGAGAGAGAGAGAGAGAATGTTTTTCATACAGATCTTTATTAACAGAATTATTCTTGATGTCTAGAAATTAATGTTTACCGTGATCAGAAACAGTAGCAATATCAATTAAGGGTGCAAGAGATTTATAACCATTTCGCTTCTTTCTCCTTGAATTCTGGGAAGCACTTCTTGAGCTAACTTCCCAAGGATCTCAGGAGCTGAATTATTTCACTTATGACTGAAGCGTCTACACTGGGAAACAGCTGGTTGTGCCTCCTGGCTGAGAACAACTACACTAGATCCTTATTTACACACACACACACACTCTCTCTCTCTCTCTCTCTCTCTCTCTCTCTCTCTCTCCCATTAGTCACTCAAGCTTTCCCTCTCTCAAGGTCTCACTGCCCCTTCTACTCTCAGCTTCTCTACAATTGCAGCCCTCCTCCTCCTCCTCTTACTACTACTACACCACCTCCTCCTCCTCCTCCTCCTCCTCTTCCTCTTCCTCTTCTCTTCCTCTTCCTCTTCCTCTTCCTCTTCCTCCTCCTCCTCCTCCCTCCTCCTCCTCCTCCTCCTCCTCCTCCTCCTCCTCCTCCTCCTCCTCCTCCTCCTCCTCTGCGTCACTCCAAGAAGTCACCCTCGCAATGCTCCACTTCAGCTCGTCTCAGAAAAGTTTAGCAAGTACGCATTTCCATATTCATGAGTGCTCGTTCAGGGAGGAGGAAATTATATGTCATTTTATTATTTTTTACATTTAACGTTTCCGCTGCATTTTTTTTTTTTTTTTTTTTCCCTATTTTCCTCATCTTGCTCTTTCCGTCGATGCAAGGGTTTGGAAATGCGACGGATTAATTTGGGTATATTTTTGTTCAGGCCTGGTTCTTTTATGATGTGTCCCTCCGTCTATCATCTGTCAGTTCCTCTTTAGCTGTACGTGTCTGTCTGTCCGTCTGTTCTTCCTTCTCTGCACATCACTCCTTTACTTTTTCCAAACATACTCTTATTATAGATGCAATTTTGACAACACAGTCTCACGCGCGTCTTCCTCCGCGACTCAATTCGCAAGGAAGATTCGAAGACGGGTCTCGGCGGCTCCGTGATGCCACTCAGCTGTAGACGAGACGCGGGAGAGGCGAGGATCCGTGAATATCTGAAGCTGACACTCCTGCCGCCAGAGGTCACTAGGCGCAGTCACAGCCACATTCTGCACACCCCGACACACCAGAGATGAGAAAGCGGTGGCAAGATGCATGGGAAATGGAAGCGAACCACGAGGCGAGGAGGAAGAGGAAGAGACAGAAGAGGATGAAGGGGATGAGGAGGGGAGACACTCGAAATGTTGCTGCTAATTGGGAGGTGAAGGTTAAATTAGATCCACTGTGTTTAGGGTGAGACCAGACTAAGACACACATACCAGCGACTCGGCACTATGCTCTGATGCACACACGAGGAGAGGAAGGACGAGATGAAGGTAGATTATCAGGCTTTTCTACTTTCTAAGGAAACAAGCAAACTTCGTGGAAATAATAAATATGCCGCCTCTCGATCCATTCATAAATAACGTGCCAACATTAAAATTAAGGAACGAGAGCGAGTATTACGAAGTGTGTGAGCATTAACCCCTCCAGTACCATGACGAGTTTCTATATTAATTCTGCTTACTATTTGGTGATTTTATAAAGCTTCAGAAACTTTATTTGGAGAGTTAAAACAGTGAAGACTCTGACCATTAATCTTCTGACCTCCAAAGACCCTTCTTAATGTAAATAAAATTATCTAATCGTACACAAAGCTCAAGGAAAAAATATGTCCCAGTATTGAGGCGATAGTGCATGCGATCTTAAGCCTCACAAACGCCCCAGTGGTAATTCCCTCCTGAGCGAGTGGCGAGGCAGCAGGTGACAGCTCGGCACTCCCCTCACCACTCCGCCAGGCATGCACAGGTGGGCATGCTGGTAGATAAATGATGCGCGTTCTTACCGAGGCACCAAGGACCATCACCACGACCATAACCCACCTACACCTTACTGCTTCCTCAGAATTTCAAAGTATGGGAAGCAATAATAGAGAACAATACTCAGAATGTCCAACGTGCTGCTGCTCATGTTTTTCTTTCTTTTTTTTTCCTGATGTATTAATTGCTGTAAGAATAAACAAGGTGGATTCCGCAAACATCTCCTACTTCAGAATTAAGCAACTTTTCTCATAAGACCCACGCTCATGTCCTTCACCCTCAGCAGCAAGGAAGTCTTGACGGGTGCTCAGTTGTCAGATGGATATCAAGAAAATAGGCAGCGGAGATCGTCCCGTGTTTATGGAGATGTGTGTGTGTGTGTGTGTGTGTGTGTGTGTGTGTGTGTGTGTGTGTGTGTGTGTGTGTGTGTGTGTGTGTGTGTGTGTGTGTGTGTGTGTGTGAGAGAGAGAGAGAGAGAGAGAGAGAGAGAGAGAGAGAGAGAGAGAGAGAGAGAGAGAGAGAGAGTGTGTGTGTGTAGGGGGGAAGGGAGGTCTCCTTACATGCAGTAGGACACTTTAGATTACGATGTTATCCGCAAGACTCTCGAACTTCTGACAAAGGCAACTGAAACAGATGCTTGTTCATCTGAGAAATATTCCTGGAAGACAAGTGGTTTTTTTTTTTTTCACCAGGATATATCTAAGGATCGCTGCATTCAATTCATGGACTCAAAGATCACGTCTCCACTTAAAACCCAAGGATCGAGTTTCCTGAGGAACATCCATATTTCAGAACACCTCGCAGGAGTTGTGTGTTCGCGGCTCGCCCTTTGAACCTTTGATGGAGTTGACAGAGTTTGGTGATGACCTCAAAGTTATACAGGAGGACCGGCTGACGGTGCGTGGCTGGCAACGGCTGTGTATGTGGTGGTGAGCGTCTCTCCACGGATCAGGCGGTGTCTCTATGCAGCCACGATGAAAGGAGTTTATGCATGACGAGTCTGGGGAACACTGCAGGAAACTCCTGGAAATCATATCTACATTTCCATGCTTATCTTGACTTTTAAGATATTACAGCTGGTATTTCCACAAACTATCAATAACAGTAACAATAAAGCAATATATGATTTCATGGGAAGGGCATAACACGAGCCCGAATGAATCGCAAAGCAGCTGGGAGCCGCTGTGAAGTGTGATAAACAGTGGTTGACTGGGTTCTTGTTCACACAACTGTCCGTCCAGGTGAATTTCTGGACGACATTGTCTCCTTTGTGCATAAAATGTGCAGACTCAAAACTTAAGAACTACGTTACTTCTCTGCATTACATCAACATGAATACACCTTTTACCCAATACCAATGTGCTCCATGACCGTCACCTTGAAACACTTTGAGTTCACATAAGAATTATTTTCACAAGCCACGTGAATCATTACTCTGGTTCTCATAGGTGTTTTTCTTATTGATTATTTGGAATTCTTGTTAAAATTCCTCTAAAATCATGAAAAACTTCTCAAAATTTCAGTCACTTTAGCTACAACCATTAAAATCAATGAAGATGAGGCGCTGAAAGGTTTGAGAATACTTCCTTTATTTACTGAATCGTAACGCCGTAATAAAACACATCCCAAGACAGACAGGACCAAACCTCGAGTCAGGAATTACTGTCTAGAATATTTCATTAACATCTGGTAAAATACTAACAAACTTTAGCAAAATTGTCTCTAAATATCCACGGCAAAATATAGTTGTTGTTTTTTCCCTTCTTTCTTTTATACATGCAGTTATGGGAATCATTAATCACGTGTCCTTCTCGGCCTTAAAAGCTGTAACGGAACTTTATGATTTACCGGTGACAAATTACCCCTGATTACCTGCTGCGAAATTTTATGGCCAGAAGAAAACGATGATTTCTCTGCAGCATTTCTCACGCTCATTGCGGCGCCAGTGAGTCAAGGCGAGGGTTGCGCTTCACGGCTCTTTCTTCAGCGTCCCAAGAGAAGCTGAGGCAAGTCTGTGAAAAGCTCGGGAGAGAGTTGCAAGTAACCACAACAAAGACTAGAACATAAAACGCCATAGTTTGTTAATTGACATGAACTTTCTAAATCGACCTCGAGTACTAATACTTTAACTCCTTCAATACTGGGACACATTTTAACCTTGGGATTTGTGAACGATTAGACCATTTCATTGACATTAGGAAGGGACGATGGAGGTCAGAAGATATAATGGGCAGAGTCTTCACTATTCTAACCCCCCACATAAGTTTCTGAAGCTGTATAAAATCACCAAATAGTAAGCAGAATGAATATGGAAACACGTCAAGGTACTGAAAGGGGTTAAGCATTAAATCTATTCCACGTCAGCTACCCAGTTTGTTAACCAGTATCTTCTTATCACTACTGAACCCTGACTAAACAAGTTTGAGTCCTCCAGCCTTGTGATCACCACTGTACGTCCCATGCCACCCAGGCACATATCGTAAACTTTGAGTCTCTTCAGCGTTGAGGTAATTAGGGTTGGTTAATACGGGATTCATCAATAAGTTTTACCACGTCAGGTGAGTAATGAGCGGCGGGCCGTCAGGCTTACCGTGTCGCCTCGCTAGTCACCCTGTGTCTCTCCCGGGGCATAATCAAGTCCCAGTGCAGGTTACGGTGTTAGCCTCTTCAGTACTGTGACACATTTTTACCTTTAGATTTGTGTACGATTTGACCATTTTATTGACATTAGGAAGGGTCTATAGAGGTTTGATGATTAATGGCCACAGTCTTTACTATTTTAATCCCTCCACATGAGTTTCTGAACCTGTATAAAATCACCAAATAGCAAGCGAAACGAATATGAAAACGCGCCATGGTACTGAAGGGGTTAAAGCAATGCAAATTAAGTCACGCTACAGACAACGAATTAGGAAGTGAATGAAGGATTATTGTTCCCTCATTATTGCCATGCGCGTGTCTGTGTTTGGATGATGAGGTAAAGATATAATTGTAAGGTAAATAAAGTGTTAGGCTTCCTCACTCGGGGCAAGGGTTTCCTCGCGGGTGGGCTTTGAGATAGGAGGTGCCACAAAAAGTATCCCCTTTAGCCCAGAAATTCCCGTGAAAAGCTCACATGGTGTAAATAAAAAAAATAAAATAGGCAATGTTGTTTATCTGTTTGTTTGTTTGTGTGCGTTTTTATCTGTTTGTTTATCTGCTTACGTGTTTACCTGTTCCCGTTTTTTTTATTAGTTTATACCTCTATTTGTCTGTCTGTCTCAATTTGTCTGCATGTCTATCTGGTTCTGTCTATTTGCCCGTTTGTGCTCTCTCTCTCTCTCTCTCTCTCTCTCTCTCTCTCTCTCTCTCTCTCTCTCTCTCTCTCTCTCTCTCTCTCTCTCTTTCTCTCTCTCAACCAACCCCTTTCGCCCTCCTCTCTGTCCTGCGAATCTCAGTTTATACAAATTAATGACCGAGAGTCGAATCTCCCGCTGTCACTCGTCTTGTTAACGTCCACGCACTTGTCAAGAATGATTGACACTCAGTCGCCTTGATTTGTAACATCAATTAATGCCCCGACAATATTGACTACATTAGTAAAGCAAATCTGGAGTGAACTTAACAATATTCCTTGGTGATCGAGACAAGATATGCATGTACAGTAACAATGATCACTTTCGGTTTGAATAACAGGAGAAAAGAGAAGAGGAAAGTAGAAGAGAGGAGGAGGAGGAGGAGGAGGAGGAGGAGGAGGAGGAGGAGGAGGAGGAGGAGGAGGAGGAGGAGGAGGAGAGGAGAGGAGAGGAGAGGAGAGGAGAGGAGAGGAGAGGAGAGGAAAGGAAAGGAAAGGAAAGGAAAGGAAAGGAAAGGAAAGGAAAGGAGAGGAAAGGAGAGGAGAGAAGAATAGACGAAAGGAGACGAGAGAAGAGAAGAGAAGAGAAGAGAAGAGAAGAGAAAAGAACAGAACAGAACAGAACAGAACAGAACAAAAGAAAAGAAAAGAAAAGAAAAGAGAAGAGAAGAGAAGAGAAAAGAAGAGAAGAGAAAGAGAGAGAAGAGGAAAGGCGGGAGGAAAGGAGAGGAGAGAAAGGGAGCACCGCACAAAACCTTATGGGACACGACAAAGTTTTAATTTTCTTTTTGTATTTCTGCAATGAAGCAAAGAGTTGGGGCCGCGGCGACGCACATTAATCACAGACGGGATGAGGATGACGAGGAGGAGGAGGAGGAGGAGGAGGAGGAGGAGGAGGAGGAGGAGGAGGAGGAGGAGGAGAGAAGGGAGGACGAAGAGGGCGAACAGTTGAAGTACTAGTAGTGGTAGAGATAGTAGTAGTGGTAGTTGAGGAGAAAGGAAAGAGGAAAAGGAGAGAAAAGAAGAAAACAGGAAAGAGAAAAGAAATAAAAAGAAAAAAAGAAGAAAAAGAGAGGCGATAAATGAATAAGATAGAAAACGAGGAAGTAAGAGATAAAAGGGAAAAAGGGAGATGGAAGAAAGAGGGGAAGGGCAGAAAATGAAGAACAAACCTAATGCAAACGAGAGAGAGAGAGAGAGAGAGAGAGAGAGAGAGAGAGAGAGAGAGAGAGAGAGAGAGAGAGAGAGAGAGAGAGAGAGAGGAAAGAGGAAGAAAAAGAGCAGGAGGAAAGGAGTTGCAGTGAGACTCGGGTCAGTGCACTGGAGGAGGGAGGGAAAGCAACTGAGCCTCACCAGAAGGGACTCATGAAAAGTGGGTTCCCGTGGGCTGTGAGTGACGGCCGGGAGGTGTGGGGGGTGTGGGGGGACCAGGTGGGGAGGGGGCATCCTTCCTCCTCCGTGGGTTGCGCAGGAGATGAGTTTGCAGTCATCGGGGAAGGAGCGAGGACAAAGATCGGAAGGAAAGAGGAAGACGGAGAGGAGGGAAATGCGTGTCTTTTACACATAAGTCATTTGAATCGTCAGTTTTCAGTCTGTGTCACGTTTTATTTATTTATTCTCACTACTTCTAGCAAACTCAGATGGAAGTAAGTGGAAGTCTTAAGCCTTTTTTTCATGCTCGTATTGCTAGTTTAACCTGGATATCTTACCTTGAATTAGAAAACTCCCATGAGAGCCACACAAAGTTCTCTATGTGGGCTAAGGAAAGAGTATTTATGACAGAACGAAAAGAACACATGCCTGAATCTCTGTTACTAAGCTCAAACAACTTTAAGCCCTTCAGTACCATGACGCGTTTCCATATTCATTCTGCTTACAATTTGGTGATTTTATACAGCTTCAGAAACTCATATGGAGAGATTAAAATAGTGAAGACTGTGGCCATTAATCTTCTGACCTCCATAGACCCTTCCTAATGTGAATAAAATGGTCTAATCGTACACCAATCTAAAGGTAAAAATGTGTCCCAGTGCTGAAAAGGTCAAGAGCCAACCATTGCCCTGAAAAATTAGAAAAAAATATAAAAAGCGATGCAGCACGCCCTCTGAAATCACAGTAGTATGCCCATATAGAAGGGGGAAACACTCATTTTCACGCACAAAGAATCACAGAGGAACAGACGCTCGCAGCCATCACCAGCAGCCGCCACAGTGCTGATCCAGACATCTACCCGGAGGTTCATGTCCAAGATGCCAGCAGTGGGACTTTCTATTTTCCCGGGCACGACTCTTGGACCCGAGCTGGTGGGCGTCAGGTGGTCGTGATGGACGGGCCGCTGGGTGCTCCTCTTGTGCCGGGCGGCCGGGGTTCAGGGGAAGGGACTCCGAGAAGGGAGAAGGGGGAAGGGTAGGAGGGACAATTTTTGAGTTCAAAGATATGGAATTTTTCAAGTGGATCAGGTCACCGAGGAGGAAGCAGGAATTTCCAAGCGTATTCAAATGCATAAAGGGTGTATGTTTATTTTGATATCCCCGCATGTTTGATGCGAATGAGACTTGCCAGCGGTAATTCGGGAGCAGAATGTGAACTGTCTTAATTAACGGTCTCGCTGATGTCAAGGGTGGAGCAAATATTAAAAGTCACGCGAGAGTTTCACCTTCTTTTCATCGTGACATTAGAATAAAGCCAAAGAAAATCCGAAAAAGGAGAAGAATGTCAAATCTCCAAACTTCCGTATGCTTTCCTTCTTCTTTCCTAAAAATAATTTCGGTAAGACGCGTCGCCGGTACGTGAGTGAGTCAGCTTCATTCACGTGGTGGGGAGGAAGGGGGAAGCTCATCCTTGGAATGTAACTATACCAAATGACGCTACTCTCTCTCTCTCTCTCTCTCTCTCTCTCTCTCTCTCTCTCTCTCTCTCTCTCTCTCTCTCTCTCTCTCTCTCTCTCTCTCTCTCTCATTCCTTCCATCTGAACACCTCTCTCTCTCTCTCTCTCTCTCTCTCTCTCTCTCTCTCTCTCTCTCTCTCTCTCTCTCTCTCTCTCTCTCTCTCTCTCTCGGTGGCGCATTCCTTCCATCTGAACACCTCTCTCTCTCTCTCTCTCTCTCTCTCTCTCTCTCTCTCTCTCTCTCTCTCTCTCTCTCTCTCTCTCTCTCATCTCTCTCTCTCTCTCTCTCTCTCTCTCTCTCTCTCTCTCTCTCTCTCTCTCTCTCTCTCTCTCTCGGTGGCACATTCTTTCCATTTGTAAACAACAACAACTACAACAACAAAAACAGCAATACCACCACCAACACCACCACCACCACCATCACTACCGCCACCACCACCATCACCAACACCACCACCATCAACAACAAGGGCCAAAAGACAGAATTCCGTACAGATCGTCATGGCTTCAGGAAGATGAGTCCCTTTTCACTATGATACATAAAAGTAAACCTTCCCTTACTTTTCCGGCCCCGTAACACCTTGACGTGCACGGAGAGGAGTGTGATGCGGCAGAGTCAGAGTGGGAAGCCTAACACAGAGGAGGAAACTCAACTAGTGCATGTGTGTGAATTAGGGTTTCTTCCCCTCCTGTGTTTCTTAGCGCGAAAATTAACCTGTCACAACTACGAATGGGTAAGGCAGAGTGTGAGAGGTGTTCGGCAAATGATCAAGGTAGAGAAGCACCGCCACTCCTCTCGGCTCTGACCAGTACCAGGTGGGTGTCAGGAAAATCTATCTTTGTTTACCTTGATTTTGGGGTATGATTAGACAATTTTATTTGCATTAGGAAGGGGCTATGGAGGTCAGAAGATTAATGGCTAGAGTCTTTACTATTCTAATTCCAATACATGTTTCTCAAGTTGTATTAAATCATCAAAATAGTAACCAGAATGAGTTACCAGTATGAAAACGCGTCCTGGTGCAGAAGAGATTAAGGTGCGACGTGGAACAAAGTAAAGATGGTTCCCTCGTTGATGAAGCAGCATCTTTACCCTTATTTTCAAGTGCTTTTTTTCATGATATCATTGCTAATTTAAGCAGGATATCTCACCATGAATAGGAAAACACCCACGAGACCTACATTAGTTCTCTCTGTGGCCTGAAGAAAGACTTTATAAACGAACAAAAAAGAAAAGTTACGATATGTCAACTCAAGAAATTTAATACGTAAATATCATAGGTCAGAATTTGTGATGAGTCAATAAACCCACACCTTCTTTTATCAACCCCACTTGTGCAGCGAGTCGTGGGAAGAGGGGCATACATTTCGCTATTTGTATATAACAAAGGCGTAACTTTCGGAAAGTAAGAGATATTTTCAGCTAAGTAACAACAATGCATTTATCTGACCAGTTCAATATCGAGATGTAAGACGTGAGTGAATAAGTTCAAGCTAACATCTCTTTGGTGTCTTTATCATCTTATACGAATCTCTCTCTCGTACATTTCCTTCACGTTTCTTGCCTCCTCATCCTAACCTAACCTTCCCAGCCTCCCTCACTCAGCACTTCCCTTCCTCCTTGCCTCGAGTCCCCCCATAACGCTCCCCTCGCCTCCCTGCTGCGCCGCCTCTCCTGCCTCACTGGCTCGATAAGATGTTTACTGTCCTCACACAGCCTGCACGAACTTGGAACTGCCGTAGATTAGCTCAGGGGAGGAGGAAGACCGTTAGAGGGGAAGAGAGACTTGACAGGATTGAGTTAGAGCAAAGAACCACGTTGTTTATTCTGGTATGGCGCCGCTCATGTCCTTAGTAAGTTTTTTTTCTCTCTCTCTCTCTATTTGAGGTATTTTGGAAAGTTAGTTTACCTATGTTTTTTTTCTGCAAGATGGAAAGCTGGCCAAGGCCAAAAAATATTTAAAAAGGCCCACTTGATTGCCAGTTCCTTTAAAGATCAGAGTTAGCCAGAAGTCAGAGACAAATGTCTTAAAATGTGCATATACTTCCTTCCCTTTTTTATTTTATGTCCATTTTTCATAATCTTGATTCGAGTATGTATTGTAGATTTTTATAGGAGCGGATCATATATCTTCAGAGTTCAAGTTACAATAGTTCCCTGTGTTACTGATGCACAAAGAGTGACAAAGAACAAAAGGAGTGCTCAGCAGCAGACTTGTAGCACCGTTGCACCCTTACATTCACATCTCTTCTCCCGGTAATTTACGAGTCTCTCTCTCTCTCTCTCTCTCTCTCTCTCTCTCTCTCTCTCTCTCTCTCTCTCTCTCTCTCTCTCTCTCTCTCTCTTAAGTTCCGAGTTAACTTTCACGTATATTTGACTATCAGAATTTAATGCAGTAAGCGAGACAACGTATGCACTCAGTGCAGCCACAAAAGAAAAAAACGGATATCTCGGCTACTAATGGATAAAATGAAGCATGTTTACCATTCATTTTACCTCTTTCCTCACCTGAATGGCCCGAAACTTATTCCAGATTCATATATTCATTGTTTGTCAGCGGCGACACCTGCTGACCGATCAAGGTTGGCAATATTTGTAGTGACAGTTGTAACGTTCATGGTTTTCTTTCCTCCCGTGAACCAGTGTGAATGTAAATAAAAAATGAGTCCTAGTACTGAAGAGGTTGATCTCTCTCTCTCTCTCTCTCTCTCTCTCTCTCTCTCTCTCTGAAATAGTAAAGGCAAATAAATCAAATCAATCAGTCAATAAATAGATGAATAATGGATAAATAAATAGCATACATGACGATTTAGACAAAATATACAATTCTTATAGTTCATTAGAGAAAAAAAAAGACACGCCTCAATAACACTTCCTTATAACTGCAACTATAACGGCAAAAAGTAAGAAAAAATAGGTCAATAGATGAAATAATAAAATACATCCTTTTTTTTTTTTCTCCGACACGGCTCCAGATAGACTTCCTAATAATAGCATCTCGACCAACGCAAAAAAAAAAAAAAAATGAAACGCGCACCAACAAAGCTGATTAATTTCCGCCCTCGTAAGATGCTTATCATCAGGGCGCTGACGTAGAAATTGGGGTAGGGGGATTGTGATATCTTTTCCTAACTATTCCAATCCCCCATTCTTTCCGTCGCCAGTGAAGCTGCGGCGTAGAGGAGAGGTGATGTCATGGCAGGTTAAGTTAGTCCTGGTTGAGTTATGTAAGGCTGTGTTAGATTAAGTTAGATTCAAGTTAGGTTAGGTTATTTTGTCGCAAGTGAAGTTGTGAAATAGTGGAGAGGTGATATCACGGCAGGTTAAGTTAGTTGATGTTAGTCCTGGTTGAGTTATGTAAGGGTGTGTTAGATTGTTAGATTCAAGTTATGTTAGGTTATTTTGTCGCTAGTGAAGTTGTGAAATAGTGGAGAGGTGATGTCACGGCTGGTTAGATTAGTTGATGTTAGTCCTGGTTGAGTTATGTAAGGGTGTGTTAGATTAGGTTAGATTCAAGTTAGGTTATTTTCTCGCCAGTGAAGTTGTGACGTAATGAAGAGGTTAAGTCTAAGCAGGTTAGGTTAGTTGATGTTAGTCCAGGTTGAGTAACGTAAGGCTGTGTTAGATTAGGTTAGATTCAAGTTAAGTTATTTTGTCGCCAGTGAAGTTGTGACGTAGTGAATAGGTAAAGCCACGGCAGGTTAGATTAGTTAATGTTAGTCCTGGTTAAGACTAGGTAAGGCTATACTAGATAATGTTAGATATAAATTAGGCTAGGTTATCTTACCGCCAGTAAAGTTGTGAAGCAGTGAAGAGGTTAAGTCCCTTCAATGCTGAGACACATTTTTACCTTGAGCTATTTGTATGACTAGACCATTTTATTGACATTAGGATGGGTATATGGAGATCAGAAAATTAATGCCCACAATCTTTACTATTTCAATCTCCAACATAAGTTTCTGAAGCTGTATAAAATCACCAAATAGTAACCAGAATGAATATGGAAACGCGTCATAGTATAGAAGGGGTTAAGTCACGGCAGGTTAAGTTAGTTGTTGTTATTCCAGATTGAGTTATGTAAGGCTATGCTAGATTAGGTTAGATTTAAGTAATGTTAATTTATAGTTAAGTTAGGTCTGGTTGAGGACGACCAAGCATGAATGAATGGAGAACACTCGTCATATCCTACACGTTTAGTCTCAACCTACGAAAAAAAATCACGCAGCATCAACAAGAACACAAAAATAGCATTGCGAGCACAACAATAAACTTATATAATCACTACAAGCTCTGGGTAATACGACAGTGTTCTAAAAAGAGGCCAAACGTGAGACTACTTCAATTTACAACACATTCAAAACAAGATCACTACTTTACTTGGACCATAAAGGCTAACGTTGTGATAGCAAGACGCCACACTACGGGACACGACTCACTGCTTCGCCTCTTGACCAACAAAGTAGGGTGAGGTGAATGTGCCGCTGAAACTGTGACCAAGACCCAAGACAAAGACCAAGACCAGGACCTGAGCGACTGACCCTATGTTTGTCAAGCCTATCTGAGTCTTAACACACACACACACACACACACACACACACACTTTATCTTGGTTACAACTTCCTCGCCCGTCAATAGATATCGTACTGTTTACTTGGGCCCTTTCTCTCTCTCTCTCTCTCTCTCTCTCTCTCATCGGTGCAAACATCTTTCACTGATCGTTTAAACACACACACACACACACACACACACACACACACACACACACACACACACACACATACACAAACACACACGATTAAACACTGGGAGCGAATCATTTCCATTATTCACTATATCTGACGAACAAGCCTCTCATTTATCTCTGCTTTGTTATTAACTTGTTACTGGAATAATATCTGATGATTTGTGTTAATATTCGCTTCTTCAACTACGACCTTGTACTGAGGACGTGTCTATTGAATTACGTAGTGATAATATATAATTCTATTTGCCAAATGTAAACACAGGGCTCTCTCTTGATTGATGTATACCATTTTTAGATTGAAATGCACGCTTTCATTATTTATTTCAATACAGTGCTAGGGATTTGTTGTGTGCGTGGTGTGTGGGGAGACCAGATTGTGGCTTGCCTCCCTGTGATGTTGCCATAATAAAGGTATATTATATTATTTTATCACTGATTGTGCTTTGCCGCCTCGCTGGTATGTCGCCATGATACACTCTATTCTTTTTTATCGCTAATGCAATGAAAACACCACAATCATATAGTCTAATACGCCAATAATTCCTTAAACGTGTTACAGCGTCTAGAAATATCAATCCACCGATGCAAGAACGTAAGAGAAAAAGGGAAGTTGCAAGAAGCCAAACGTACAAGCACATGCAAACAAAAGCCTGTCGCATTATTCATATACATTCTTCCTTTCTTCCTGTTTAGTACTTCTTCGTAACGTAAGACAAAGAGGGAAGATGCAAGATGTCATCAAGCTACATAACATGCCCACCTATTTCCACTCATCATCTTCATCCATAAAGTTCCAGACATAGGCTCACACATTTCCCTTTCGCCCAAAATATAAAGTAGTGGATGATAAGTTCCCAGTGCGATTCGTTTACCACATGCAGCGTGCGTGATAAAAGCATTGTTACCTCGTGCACTCCTCGAATCAGTGAACAGCCACTTAACCTTGGTATTATCTTTCAGTAAGTAGTTACTCGAGACTTTTTTTCCGCCTACCACTCTCGACTTTTAGCGCTGGTCAACAACGGAGTGCAGTAATAGTGACTCGTAACAACTGATACGGAAGACAAACAACTTACTTTATCGCTCGTTGGGCACCCGCCAGCCGCTCCTTGAAGATTCACGCCTTACGCTGCTCACTCACGGCGACACATCGACACAAACACAAACTCGCTGCTATCATTACTTCGTCACGACATCCATTCCTTCAGTAAACCTTCCTTCGCAGCCACTACAGTTATCGGATAGCATTTAATTTAATAGCCAGAAAATACACACACACACACACACGACAGTCTCTCCCTCCTCCTGCCACTAGTGTTGCGGCTGTTGCTATTCTGTGAGATTGAGGAGTGGTGGCATGCGCTATAGTTCTGTATAAGAAGGAATACAGCCTCTGAATTAGACATCGTGACTAACTATTTTGTTATCGAAGTTTGCAGACACATAGATGCAAGTGTGTGTGTGTGTGTGTGTGTGTGTGTGTGTGTGTGTGTGTGTGTGTGTGTGTGTGTGTAATTCACCTCGGTCGTCTGCTGGTCACCCAGCCAGTCTTCCCAATTACGAAGCGAGCTCAGAGCTCATAGACCGATCTTCGGGTAGGACTGAGACCACAACACACTCCACACACCGGGAAAGCGAGGCCACAACCTCTCGAGTTACATCCCGTACCTATTTACTGCTAGGTGAACAGGGGCCACACATTAAGAGGCTTGCCCATTTGCCTCGCCGCTTTCCGGGACTCGAACCCGGCCCTCTCGATTGTGAGTCGAGCGTGCTAACCACTACATTACGCAGTGTGTGTGTGTGTGTGTGTGTGTGTGTGTGTGTGTGTGTGTGAGAGAGAGAGAGAGAGAGAGAGAGAGAGAGAGAGAGAGAGAGAGAGAGAGACGAAAGCAACAGAGAAACAAATGTACGAATGTAAAAAGTAAAATTTAAAAGTAGAAAGGCACTTTTTAAGCCATTTTAACCCCATGAAACAAGCCCCAGCTGACTTACCCTGCCAGGCACTCATCAAACGCCCGCTAGCCAATAAAACAACGACACAAAAGCACAGACAACACTGCAAATGGTTTAGGCTTTTATAAACCGGACATTACACACAACTCATGACTGACATTGCTCATAAACACTCCACTTGCATCCAACATTTCGACGAATGGTGCAAACAGACACAAACAAAGCGCGTTGCATTATTGATATATAGAATGTTTTTTTTTTTCATTTTAGTACTTACCCGCTGTGTGTGTGTGTGTGTGTGTGTGTGTGTTGACTCCATTGTTCATTTGCCGCTTTTCCTGCTATTTGACATGTTTTTTCACCTAATTTACTGCCCACTCAGACACCTCGCAGTGACTCCTGAAGCATCGAAGTGTGAAGCTCGTGAATCACAGTTTGATTAATTATGTTTTCACGCCTTGAAACACACACCACTTCCTCTGGTAATACAACCCTCTGCTTTATTGCTCTTTTTTTAACTAATTGTTTCAGGTACCTTTATTTCTCTTATAGCCTCTTGTGTTAATTTTGTTAGTAGGGAATGATGAATGGAAGAGAAAAAGACAAACGAATAGAAGACATAAAAATAGAGAAATTATAAACAATGTAATTTTAACTCGCACGTCTGAGCAAACATCAAGTCCTTCTCTTAACTGGCAATAATGAACTCAGAAAACCGATGAATGAATGAACTAATAGGAAATATAATGGTTTGTACGACTTACTTGCATGTTTTCTTACTCTTTTCTTTTCTTGAGTGTGTGTTCGATGTAGTGCGACGTGTGGAAGGGACAGCTTGGTGACAACGCTGCTGATGTGTCTGTGGAGGAAAAAAGAAACATCAAAATACGGGGCAGGGCATGAACTGGAGTGGTGAGTGGAAAAAGCAGTAATAAAGCAAGTACTCATGAAATGTGTCTTGATCTACATCGCAACAGTGGTCCGATATACAATGAGGGAATACAGGAGCTTGTGTGTTGTCTATAGGTGACTTAATTAGTTATTACCTGAGTTGTTCCTTTCCCAATCTGCGTTAGTTATGTGTTATTTACAGTGTTCTTCCCGCATGTGTTTTGTCTGTCTATCTACGTCATCTCGTTCTCTTGATTTTCCTGTTCCTCTTTTCTAGTCTCTACATATAGCTGTTTGTCTGCTTATTTGCGTATTATCTTCCGCATGTATTCTGCCTATGTGTATGTTTTCTTGTGCTCTCTGCTTTCATTATCTGTCAGTTCATTCATTAGTTACCTTGTTTTTCCGTTCTGTTTCAATCTCTACGCCGCTTTCGCGTCTCACTGCCTGCTCCATATTACCAACCTGTCTACTGCACTGCTTCCATGTTATCTATCCATTATTTTATCTTCCAGCATCCTATTCCTTCCTATCAACGCTTCCTTGACCAAAACATCCTACCCGCCATCAACCACAAATACAAATGTTACCTTACAACCTACAACACATCCACCTACACTCCCAACAACGCGACAAGGTGACGGGACAACACATGAGTCAGAGGGCGTTTCCCAGCGGGACCACCAGTGCAGTCCTTAACTCACCCGCTGATATGAAGGTCCAGGTGTCCATTACTGGTGGGGCGGGACACTGTAAGGCTCAGAGGGGCTTTTACGCTTACTGCTTCCGAGGCGTTACGGGCACGAGCTAAGAGGCGTGAGAAGGGATGGCGAGGAGGCGGTAAGTGGGTGGCGGAGGCTAAGGAACGACGGGAGGAGCGCGGAAGGAGACGGTGAGAGAGCGCTGATGGTAGTGATTGGGGATTAGGGAAGAGAATTAAAGTAGAAAGAGGAAGGACTGGGGCAGTGCGACCGATGGAAGGTGAGTCAAGAACAATTTAGATTGAGAAGAACTTTTCTTTATGTAATCACCTTCTCGCAAGCGCGCGCGCGCACACACACACACACACACACACACACACACACACACACACACACACACACACACACACACTAGCGTGCACGTATATCTTGGTAAAAAGAAAGTGTTGAGCAGCCTTAAAGAAAAGTAAGTAAATATTTTCCTTAAAAGCAATCATTTACAGCGCAAAAAATGATTTAGGTTCTTTCTTGCAGTTCAACTCTCCACACACACACACACACACACACACACACACACACACACACACACACACACACACACACACACACAGCGAGAGAGAGAGAGAGAGAGAGAGAGAGAGAGAGAGAGAGAGAGAGAGAGAGAGAGAGAGAGAGAGAGAGAGAGAGACGATGTAGAATCCAGTCGGTTTCGAAGTTCAGTGATAAAGACTTAATATATTTGAACGTATCGTCCTACAGTTTGCATACCATTCCATGTAACCTTGTGTCATGTCACCTGATGAATTTTTAATCCCAGAAACGCGCCAAGAGGCAACACAACACTCACAAGGGATGGATATGGAAGTCAGGGAATGAGTTTACTTTCCATTTACAGTAAAATACCTGAGACAGAGAAACGTGCACACGACGTTTATGTTATTTAATCTGGTACACTTCTGGCTTACACTTGCGTTTTGTAGTCAGACACAACCAAGAAAGCTTAACCCCTTCACTACTGAGACGCATTTTTACCATGATTTTCGGGTGTGATTAGACGAGTTTATTTGCATCAGGGAGGGTCTATGGAGGTCAATAGATTAATGGACAGTCTTTTCTATTTTAATTCCCCACACAAGTTTCTGAAGCTGTATAAAATCGCCAAATAGTAACCAGAATGAATATGAAAACGCGGCAATTTACTGAAGGAATTAAGGGTTCGTCCACACTAGGATGTACGGGATACTAAATTTCAGACCTCGTGGCTATGGAAGAGGAGCCTAATATGTACTTTTCATAAAATGCGCAGGAAAAATAAAAATACGGATATTAAAAACTCAGTAATTGCGGATGCTGCTGCTTATTTGTTTTACCTCCATATTTGTAGCTGCGGATGGAGATGTGGATCGCTTTACCACATATCACAGTCAAGGTCAATAGAGTCGACCCTATCAACCTTAGTCTCAGTATCACGAAGGCCCATATTCTGAAACACCCACGCCGCACCTTCATAATTTTCAAAAGGCTCTAGTTGAAGTGACACGGGATTTTAAGGATGTTTCTGTAATTCTAGTGACATGTTAACGAGTTTTCTGCATTATCAACACTACAAATACTCTTTTGAAATACTGAAAAGGCTCTAGTTGAAGTGACACGGGTTTTTAAGGATGTTTCTCTAATTCTAGTGACATGTTAACAAGTTTTCTGCATTACCAACAGGAAAAATACTCTTTAAAACTCGGCTAATCATCTCTGCGGTCTTCGAAAATGGTCGCGGTGAGAGAGAGGAAAGCGTTTATGAATATGGTGCACAGTGAGACATGAAGCTTCAGAGAGGAGAAAAAAGAGAAAGGGTAATAAATAGAAAAGTCTCATTCTGGCACGCATTTCCAGCCTCCCTCTCACACTCACTTATTCTTTCACTTACTCTCATACTAACTCACGCTTGTTTTCTCCTTCACCATGACTCTTAATCACGTTCATTCTCACATATTCATTCCTATTAACAGCCATTCTCTCTCACTCAGCTTACAATTCACACGCTCATCTCATGATTCCTATACTCTCTCTCTCTGTCTCTCTCTCTGCAAATAGTTATGCGGATAGTAGATATTGTCACTGTGTACGCTCTAAGGAGGTGGATGCGGAGGCTGATATATCCGATGCGTCACTAGTCCACACGTTCGTTAAACACTTACCAGTTAACAACAGGAAGAGGAAAGAGCGACCCCCGCGGAATAAATCACTGCCTGCGTTCTTAAATTCGAACACTGCCAGGCACAAGATTAATTAGTCGTGCACGTGTTCACCGCAGGATCTGAAACTGTTACTTGGTTTGGTCTCAAAATGACTTAGGATGTAAAGGTCTGAAGAATCTTTACATGACATTTGGAATCACACGGTGCTGGGAGAAAAATATTATTCTGAGGAGAAAGCAGGAGTTTGCGGCGCGGCAATACAGCAATGTAGGGACAGCGGGAGTGGGAAGGAGGGGGTGAGATTGAAGAGAAGTGCAGTGGGGAGCGGTTAGTGGCGGTGGGGGCGAGAGGGACCCCTGGCAGAAAGTGTTGATTGGCTTTGTGTTAGCTCTCGTCACTAAGGGATAATGGCTCCGGGAACGACATTTAAGTGCTTCTGTATTCTTTCCCCAACATGCTTCCTGCGGTGATAGTAATAACGGTCGCGGCAGTAGTAGCAGCAGCATCACCTGTAATAGCATTTGTACCGGAAAAGATATTTAAAGGCTTCCGTTTGTTGGAATATTTTAATACTGTATTCTCACCCCACCATGATTCCTGCGGTGATAACATTCGCGGCAGTAGTAGTAACAGCATCACTTCATTTGTAGTGGTAGTAATACCAGCAGTTAACTCAGCTCTACTCGCGAGTGGAGCACGTCGGGAGATCAACACTGGCCTGCTACTGCAAGTTGTGGTTAGTCAACAAGACCAATCAACACGAAACTATGTATAATGAACCTACCTATGTAGTCTGCTATACAGTAGCGACTATTGAATGTGCAGGTCATATTAGTACGACTTCACCGTATTCGTTCAGTTTTTAACCAAGCATCCGTAGTAAGACCTCACCCAAACGAGGGACCCAGACCCAAGTCATACGGCGAACGCTTTCTAATGAAAACTATTGACAACACCTGTAGGACAACATGGACACATCCAGAATAATACAAACAGGTAGGATAAAATCATGCATTTACTGGGCAGCTCGTGACTGATCAGTTACAATGCTATGCACTGACAGTAATAGAGCCATTTACCCAAGTCGGGTCATATTACTCTAAGAAAGTTACTTCTAGATTATGGTATGGTATGGTACATGGTAGTCATAAGTTTTGTCAAACTAGTATTGTCACAACACAAGACAATACAAAACACTCACTACATGCTCCTTAGTACTATTATGGAATACAGAACATTATAATCATATGTACGATCAATAACACTCATTACATGCTCCTTAGTACTATCATTATGGAATACAGAACACTCATTACAATCATATGTACGATCAATATGAAAGAACAGTAGTCATTAGCAACATATAGTCCTTATAATAGGCAATTAGAACAAGATTTGCCTTTAAAAATGTGAAGACTAAAAACCTAAGTAGTCCTTAAAATAGGCAACAGACCGTAGTCATTGAAATAGGCAAAATAGACCGTAGTCATTAAAATATGCAATATAGAACAATCTAAGATTTGCCTTAAAAATGTCAAGACTAAAACAGCCGCCTCAAACTATCGTCCAGAGACAACTAGCGGCGATACGTCTTCGGCCCCAAGATGGGCACGTAATCAAATATCGCGTCTTCATCTGGATCCTCAAGATCGTCGGCCTGGGCGGTTGCACCCTCTCTGTTCGGGTCGTTGAAGGCAAAGGTCATCTTGTTGCCATCCATGAGTTGTCCGCCATACCACACCATGCCTGGGGACTGCTGGAGCGTCACCCTGAACTTGTTACCAATGGCCCTAGGGGCGTTCAGCTGGCGGTGCCTGTTGGGACACAGAACCACATCCTCGTCTTCATCATCATAATAATCGTCTGAAGAGGAAGTGGATGAAGAGTGTGGAGAAGGCGTATCTTCTGCAGCTGCCCGTATTTGTTCAATAGGCGTCAACGGAGTTGGTAGAAGAGGGCCTCTAGGGGGCACTGGTGGCCCTCGGCCATGGGGTCCTCCTCCCCTGGCTCCTCCTCTGGCTCCTCCCCTGGCCCCTCCCCTGGCCCTCCCCCTGGCCCTCCCCCTGGCCCTCCCCCTTTCGGCAGAGAACTCCGTAACCACACCACCACGTCCATGGGCAGCCACAAGAGGAGGAGGAGTACCTCCAGGGAGAACTTGCAAGTGACCTCCCGCTGGTGGATTGTCAGGAGCGACGTAACCGAAGCCCTCCGGGACTCCATGGGCGCTAGGGACCATCATGACACCACCGCCTCTCCCCTGCACGGCGGTGCTTCCCCTCACATAGGCAAACATGATGTCCAGAAGTGCAAAGTTATACGGCACTTGTAAGGGACTCACAACTAGAGCGTAGTGAGGCAGTTTGCACACGACACAAACGAGGGTGCCTCCTGTCGAGTGGATCAACATCAGCTTCACGCACTGAGCACAAGCCGTGTGCCCACAGGACAGTACACGAGGTACCTTGGAATCTGCATTAAAGTGGTCCTGGCATATAACACACTCCATCACCGTCTGTAAAAACATCAAATCAAGACAACTTACTCTAACCGTTAGTCAATATACTGCCACGGGTTTATCATATCAAAGAAAAGAGGAATGACATCCAAAAATACTTCACACATAGCTGTAACACCAGGATCTTCAACAAGGTACATTATACAACAAAGACCCTTGACACCTACATTAAGATGGATGCCACTTAATGAAGTGCCGCTGCTGCGCCCTGCCTTCTCCAAACAAGGAAGACAACTGACCGTGGCTGTCCAGTGCCGCACCACCTCGATTTCACACAAATGAATCAGCTTCGTTCGGCTGTTTGAATTCCGGAATAGGTAATTTGAATGAATAAACTGCCTTGAGGGAGTAAACTGAATTAATTCCACGTGTAGAACAGGTATCTCCATCTTTCCCTTGTGTATTCTGATCTTTGTGTGTGTGTGTGTGTAATTCACGGTTGTCTGCTGGTCACCCAGCCAGTCTTCCCTATTATGGAGTGAGCTCAGAGCTCATAGACCGATCTTCGGGTAGGACTGAGACCACAACACACACTGTGTGCGTGTGTGTGTGTGTGTGTGTGTGTGTGTGTGGCCAAAAGCCACATTTCTGCCTCAGCAACACCCGACATCGGGAAGCTCGCATCAGCACAACTCTCGTACAACATAAGAAAAAAAAATAAAAATCATAGGAGGACGCGAAGCTACCAGACCGTGAAATTATGCCTGACGACCCGCCGCCTACCTCCTCGCCGCCCCACCGCCCCGATACCGCGCTGCCACGCCAATTCCTCACGGGTTTTATTTCTATTTTTTTCACTTCAAACCAGTTAATTCACGTCTAGTTGTATTTGACATATAAAAGTAGGAAAGGAAATAAACTGGATTACATGAGACATATGGCACATTAGTTATTTTTGAGGACAATGAATATATATAGATCAGGTTAACCCCTTCAGTACCGTGACGTATTTTCAAACTCATTCTGGTTACTATTTGGTGATTCTTTATAGCTTCGGGAAACTTATGTGAGAATCAAAGTAGTGAAGAGTCTAGCTATTAATCTTCTGATCTCCATAGACCCTTCCTTATATATATATGATTGTCTAATCATGCCCAAAACTCATGATAAGAAATATACCCCAAGACTGAAGAGATTAAAGTAGGTTGTTACTCTTACTGTTGGGTTACACTGGATAGTTAGTTATCTAAAGCAACTTAACCTAACTTAACACCTTCAGTACTGAGACGCATTTTTACCATGATTTTTGGGTATGATTAGACGATTGTATTTGCATTAGGAAGAGAATATTGTGGTCAAGAGATTAATGGCCAGAGTTTTCTATTTAAATCTCCACATAAATTTCTGAAGCTGTATAAAATCGCCAAAATAGTAACCAGAATAAATATGAAAACGCGTCCTGGTATTGAGCAGATTGATTTGACCGCTCTAACTCTACCATAACTGACCTAAATATAATGGTGGCAGAAATATGTGGTGAGGGAGAGATGAAGTCAGTATGTGAAAGTAAAGTAAAAAAAAAATGTAAAAAATGAAAGTGATGTTTTAAGTGTGAATCCTAATCTAATGTAACACGTCTCAATGGTGTTTTCACGACTCCATTAATAGTTTAGTAAAGATTATACATCATCAGTGAATAAAGAAAGAAAAAAGGTATGAAAAAGTAATGATTTATTTTAACATTGAAATTATTCTCTTTAGAGAAAACGTTAGTATTTTTCCCCACTATATTTAATTCATTTAGCATAACACACACACACACACACACACACACACACACACACACACACACACACACACACACACACACACACACACACACCGCGTAGTGTAGTGGTTAGCACGCTCGACTCACAATCGAGAGGGCCCAGGTTCAAGTCCCGGGAAGTGGCGAGGCAAATGGGCAAGCCTCTTAATGTGTAGCCCCTGTTCACCTAGCAGTAAATAGGTACGGGATGTAACTTAGGTTGTGGCCTCGCTTTCCCGGTGTGTGGAGTGTGGTGTGGTCTCAGTCCTACCCGATGATCGGTCACTACGAGCTCTGAGCTTTTTCCGTAGGGGAGAGGCTGGCTGGGTAACCAGCAGACGACCGAAGTGAATACACACACACACACACACACACACACACACACACACACACACACACACACACACACACACACACTCTCTCTCTCTCTCTCTCTCTCTCTCTCTCTCTGAAAAAAAATACATATGACGCTATCTTAACCTCCCCAAAGTGTATATCTGCCCACCTCACCCACCCGCCCACCCTGCCAACGAGCTCCGTGAAGAGATATTAAAGGGTTAGCGCCAGAGGAGAAGGGTAAGGAAGGGTAGGAAGGAGGGGTAGAGGGAAGAGCGGGAAGGAGAGAGCGGTGGAGGGGGGGAGGGTATGGCTATCTTCCCTCCTACAACTGATTGTCATTTGCATACGTCAGGTTTTCCTTCGCCAGATTTTCCTTCTAGGTCTGGTTTTCATCAGTATTGGGGTCTCTCTCTCTCTCTCTCTCTCTCTCTCTCTCTCTCTCTCTCTCTCTCTCTCTCTCTCTCTCTTGCTTCTTCCCCTCCTACATATTCGTGAATCAGCGTCAGCACCAGCACCAGCACCAGCAGCACCACCAGCAGTATAGCAGCAACATAAAGAGTAGAAAGGAAAGTTTCGTGAACATATCATTTGTTGTTTTTTTGTTTTTGTTTTGCTTTTCCTCTTTCCCTGGTCACAGTGGATAACTCCATGTTTATTCTACATTTTTTTTATTAAAAGCTCTCCCCCCAAAAAAAAGTAACAACAAAAGTCGATAAAATAACATACACAAGCACAGACAGTAACAGAAGTAATCAAGTTAGGAATTTTCCACAATTTTTTCCTCTAATCTACGGAAATAATCCGTGAAATAAACTTCCCCCTTTTTTTTATCACCAATTTTTTTTATTCTTTTTTTCAGCCTTTTAATGTTGCCAGTAACAATGCTTAAACAGACTTAAAAGAGAAGAAAAAACGGGGGATGAAGTAGAGTGGTGCGGGGTGTGGGTGAGTTGGGTGTGTGTGTGTGTGGGTGGGTGGGGATTGGAGAAAGATAACTAATAAGCTTTTAAAAGAAGAAAAAAGGAGTGGAGTGAGTTGGGGTGTGGGTGGGTGGGTGTTGGAGAAAGATAACTAACAAGCTTTTTGCGTTGGACACGGAATAAGAGAAGAGAGAAAACTGAGAACGAAAAGAATAAAAAAAAAGATTAAGATAAATAGCGTCAAAGGAGTCCCGTGCATTATCCAGGGAATTATGGGATTAGAGTCACGAAGAAATATGGACGAGAGAAAGAGTCAGAGTCATGAGTGGACTGTTGCTGGTGTGTGGGGGAGGTGGAAGGGACAAGGAGAGGAAGGGAGGGAGGGATGGAGGGACAGAGGATAGGGGAAGGAAAGACAGGGGAACGAATGGAGAGAGGATGGGGAAAGAGAGGAAGAAATGAGGGATAAGGAAAGAGGAATAAAAAGAGGGAAAGAAAGGATAAGGAAGGAGAAGTGAAGGATAGGGAAAGAATAAGGTTAGAGAGAGGGGGAAAGGAAGAGTAGGGAGAGAAAGTAAGAGAAACGGAGAGTGGGACTAAAAATAATTAAGAGAGAGAGGACAGGGAAGGAGAAAGGAAGAAATGAAGAATAGGGAGAGAAGATTAGGAATTAGGGAGAAGAAGAAATGAAAAATAGGGAGAAGAAGGAACGGAGTAGCTGAGAGAGGGGTTAAAAAGAGAGAAAGAAACGAAAGAAGTGGTGAGAGTGAGGTCTGAATTCTCAAAAGGTTCGGAGTCTCATCTCGAGTACTTTAAACAGGCTCTTTTCGAAGTTAGTGGGGACTTTTCCAAGGATGTTTTCATGATGGTGGTGATAGTTTATAAGGATTTCTGCAGCATTAACTCCTTCAGTACCATGCCGCGTTTCCATATTCATTCTGCTTACTATTTGGCGATTTTATACAACTCCAAAAACTTATGTTGAGGTTAGAATAGTAAAGACTATGGCCATTAATTTTCTGACCTCCATAGACTCTTCCTTTTTGCAAACAAAATCATCTAATCATACCTAAAACCTAAGGTAAAAAATGCGTTCTAGTGCTGAAGGGGCAAGAAATGTCATCTAAGAGATCCACCACCACCACCATTACCACTGTCACAACCACCACATCACCATCACTCGCCTCACCACTATTAACACAGACTACACTTACTCACTGACCACCATACCACCACCACCACCACCACCACCACATCACACCCACATTACCAGACAACTCACGTTCTATAATCTTCCTCCACCACCACCACCATTACCACCGTCACAACCACCACATCACTCAAATCACCACCATTGACACAAATTACACTCACTCACTGACCACCACACCACCACCACCACCACTACCACATTCTACCAGACATATCACCTTCTATAGCCTTCCTCCACCACCACTACACCTCCACCTCCCCACACCTAGTAACACCACCTCGCTAAACCCTTTCAGTACCAGGACGCGTTTCCATATCAATTCTGCTTACTATTTGGTGATTTTATACAGCTTCAGATACTCATGTGGGGGATTAGAATAGTGAAGACTCTGGCCATTAATCTTCTGACCTCCATAGACCCTTCCTAATGTAAATAAAATCGTCTAACCATGCCAAAAAAAAATCATGGTAAGAATGCGTCTTAGTTTAAGTATGTATTTAGTTCTCGTTTGGCTCTTACTAAATGACGGACTTGAATATAATGCGTGAATGTCGTTTTTCTATGCTGTTTTCCCTCCAATGAGCCGTCTGTAGACAAAAAGACGATGTTCCTATACGAGAAAAATCTACAAATGAATATTTTTACGTGTCTTTATCCACCACCACGACAATACCCATCATTCAAACCCTTTCCCTGGCACGCACACACCGCCACTAACACCACAGAAAGCATGTAAACCACCCCGCCGCCACCACCACCACTATCACCACCGCTATCAACACCGCCACACCTGGGATTATTGCATGTGTGATTCTAAGCTCTCCCTCGTCACCCCTTCCATTACGTAGTTCCCCGCCATTACAGAAGTTAGTGTCCAAGAGAGCACCACACCATTACAAGTAACACGGACATGACACCCATTTACTCACGCTAATGTTTCGCTTTTATGGGTTCCTTAATGCTTTTTTTTTTTTTTTTTTAGTTTCTTGGTGCTTTTTTTTTCCCCCTTCCCGGCGACCCAAGCGACTCGTAGGAATAAAAGATAAAAATAAAGTTGAGAGTGATGTTTAGTTTGTTTAATTGCCGGAGCTGCGATGAAAAATAGAAGCCATTGGACTGGTTGTAATTAAGGTCACGGATATTTGTCATTGGTTGGTTGCTTTTGAGACTTGTTGTTGTCGTTGTTGTTGTTGTTGTTGTCATTATTATAATTGTTGTTGTTATTATTATTATTATTATTATTATTATTACTACTACTACTACTACTACTACTACTACTATTATTATTATTATCATTATTATCATTGCTACTACTACTACTACTACTACTACTACTACTACTACTACTATTATTATTATTATCATTATCATCATTGATACTACTACTACTACTACTACTACTACTACTACTACTACTACTACAACTACTATTACTACTCCTACTGCTGCTGCTGCTGGTGCTGCTGCTGTTGCTCTTGCTACTGCTGTTGCTGCGGCTCCTGCTACTGCTGTTGCTGCTAATACTACAAACACAAATAATAATTCTAATACCAATACTAATATTATTTCTTGTTATTTTCATCATAATCACCAGTACAACCACTCTTACCAGCACTTTGCAGGTTTTCTTTCTATGTATTTCTCTAGTAAAAAACAACCAAACCACCTTGCAGCGTTGCTTTCTATGTATTTCACGGCAATACTTCAAATTCACCACCACTCCACACCACCTCAGGAACTAAACAGTCAACTGAACAGGTAATAATCCTTAAAAGATGGACTAAATGCACCCCACTAATACCAAATGATAACCTCACTCCGCACGTCTCATTCGCCCCTCATGATAAAGCTAACATCATCATCAGCACTCACAAACACACAAACACACATACACAGGTAAATTTACGCGAACGCCAGGCTGACAGCGGATGCGTTAGTCTGTCATCAGCGGGGTGGTAATGCTCTCTCTCGCTCATCGTGCTAATGGAACCGTGAATATTACAGGTGTATTAGGCCATCAAGGCGATTCCCAGAAGGCTAAGGTAGTGGTGGTGGTGGTGGTGGTGATGGTGGTGGTAGTGGTGGTGGTGGTGGTTGTGGTGAAGCTTCAAGATGGTGAGAAGCATAACATTCTGCAGCGTTTTGTGATAAGGCGCCGTAATAATGGAGTGGTAAGTGATGCTTTGTGGGGGAAGGTAACAATTTGGCAAGGGTCTTTTGGAGCCTATCATGCGCAGGTGTCAAGACATCCGTGTGTGTGTGTGTGTGTGCGTGTGTGAGCTGCTGATTTGCTTCATTTGGATGTGAAGCAGTGAGTGAGGTGAACCGCTTCATTTTAGGGATATGGTCGTTGATGAGAGGGTATGTACTGGTAGAATCATCGTGTGTGTGTGTGTGTGTGTGTGTGTGTGTGTGTGTGTGTGTGTGTGTTAAAAAGAGTCCCTTTCACTATATCGTGAAATGTATATATTCACTAAATTGTATACACACAGTAGCAGCAATTAAAAGTTTATTAGTACATACCTAAATAGCAATTAGTGACCAGTAGTAGTAGTAGTAGTTGTTGTAGCAGTAACAGTAGTAGT